>NC_034410.1:96804383-96829591 GCF_002078875.1 Numida meleagris
TGGGGACTGTAGTAGTCCTTCTCTTCTGAGAACCAGGTACATTCACTACATGATGTTATGATGTGGAATACCAATAACCGAAAATCATAAAACCATGACAAGTGTGCTAAAGAACACCATTTCTTAGAGTCTTTAATCAGTGTCTTTCTTTCGTCTTTGTTTTGTGTGTCGTTTTTTTAATCATATGAGGTTTGCCTAGGTATAGATAGTTATTAGACCTTCATTTAAAAAATATTTCTGTGCATATCAATTATTATAGTCCCCTCCTAAGCTTAGAATGAGCTTGTCTGTTCATGGTTTCTGGACAAGAGCATTACCCTTCTTTGTGATTCTATGATTACTTTGGGTTTTTTATTCTATTTGCCATGTAATTCAAAATAAGACACATGAAGTCTGTGTAGTTGGAAAACACCAGACAAAAAACCTTGTCTCTTAGAAAATAGGAAAAGTGAACTAGACAACTAAAGACTTTTGAACTATGCTTAAGAAGATAATAAAGAAATAATAAGATAAGAAAGAGATCATAGATATGGAAGACAGTGGAAAATTGGTGGTATAAAGTAGTGAGATGGATTTACCAAAGGTTGAACCATTCAGAAGAAATGATTTTCAAACAAGAGAAATGGACAAGTTTTCATGTATCTGGACTTCATTAAAGTGCTTTACACAGTGTCATATGGGAAAAGACTATGCTATACAAAATGGGAATCTAATCCAACAATTGTAAGATGGTAAGAAATTAACTACAAGGAGGGATGTGCTGACAGCAAAACAATTGGTCTAGGGGGGCTTGGAGTCCTTCAAGAAATGATGTATTTTTCTTCATGCTTTTGACTTAAAAAGCAGTGTCAGAAGGATGGACCCATTAATCAAAAAGGACAGCCAGAGTGGCATAGAGTGGAGTGCCTAAAAACTGTGTCCTGTCCAGCATCTACAATATGTGTGTGCTAGAGATGATGTGTGGGTTGGCATGACACTGGAAGAAGCAGATGACTGTAATGGTAGATCTACTGGATACCCACCAGTACTATTGAGACTTCTGGCAAGTTTTGGTGGCAGGAGTAGGAGCAAGTTCCCAGTTTCTCTATCTGGACATTGTGAAGAACCAGATGACCATGAAGCACGGAGCGCTGGAAATCAGTTGGTATTCAGCAGTGCCAAACATAAGGCCCAGCATTTAGAAATCACGATTAATTTTTGTCACAGGCTGGGATTTCATTAGTTTGATGAGGAAAGCATGATTCAATCAGTAACAGAAGGACCAAGAACCACACTTATGATGTTGCCATTATAGAAAAATGTGGTCCCAGTGTATAAGGAGGCAAAATTATTTCCCTATCCAGCACGAACATAGATTTCGTTATGTAATATTTTCATGAAACTACCTCTCTAATGCCATTCAGTCCCAGTCATGCGTGGAAACACATATCGAAACAGGTGTTTATTGCTGGAATGGTTGAGGCTAAGACAATTTGATTTGTATACTCTACAAAAAGGACGTTGAAAGCAGACATAAATGCTATCCGTAAAAAATGGCAGGGAACTTCAATGACAATACTGATAGAAGTTACCTAAGATGCAAGACAAGATCAGTATAAGAGCAAAAGTTAGAAAGTAATCATACACCTAAGATGGAAACTAAAATATTTTTTTATAAAAATTAGAGAAACTGTATTCTGACCCTAACCCCAAATTTGTAATAACTAACTGCAGTATGCACTTACTGACTGAGAAAGTCCTTTCTAGTCCACTATTTCTGTATTTCCTAACAAACTGGCAGCCTAGTCTCATAAGCACTGAGAAAAAGATAACTAAACTCTGCATGTTAGAAAGCCATGTTACAAAGCTGGCAGTTTAGATCAAGTAAGCTGCCAAACAGAGGCCTACCTCAGGCCAAATTAATATATGCAGTATAAGTGAGACATGTAATTCATAAAGCTGTTTTTCTGCATTTCATGCCAAGAATTTTTCTTTACTTAGATTTTCAATTATATAATCACTAATCTTTCAAAGTGACTAACTTCAATCAGAAATGCAAGCATCCCTCAGTCAACTGAATTCATTTAAAAAAATCCACAATGCATTGATTCAACATGATCAAGACCCTATATGTGAAGCTATAGTGCTAGGAGGAATTTCCCACTTTTCAATTTCAGTTTGAATAAGTACATTTAAAATATATTTCTATAGTGCCCACAAAGTAATAAATAACAATTTTCAAAAAGAAAAATCATGAAGAAATCGAATTCCATAGCACTTCAGATGAAGCCGAATGAGTTCATGCTGTATTCTGAACTAAAACTTGTGTTAAAGGACAATTGTATCCAGAAGTAAAAATGTGGAAAAAGTTAAGTGTTTTGTAATAAGGGATTATTCCCGGAAACAATTATGCTACTTTGGTGTCCTACTCATTTAAACAGCTTCACTCCTTTTTCAGCAGTCTCCATTTGTTTATTTATAGCTCATTCATTTATTAATATTCTTTTCTAGCAACCCAAGACACAGCTTTCCTATAGAGTCACAAGGGCGTACAATGCGAGAATAGGACAGCCTGAAGATGGCAAAGTATATGTTTTTCAAGAATAAACATTCCATTTTTCAAATGTTTTCCTATTCAACAAAGGCCAAAAGGAATTTCTCAGAAGCTCCTTAGGAGACCTTACTCCAACACATAAACACATGAGCTGAAAATGGACCCACATACAACATTCATTCGAGAACCTGGAGCGGGCTGTCATGTGGGCAACCAGCAAGAGGTGACAAGTATTGGGGGGCACCATACCTTATTGCCGTTGTAGTGTTTATCGAGCTCATGGCACCATACTTCATTGCTTACATAGCATTTGCGACAGCAAATTCTGGAGCAGGGAGAACAGCTGCTACCACAGAGACCATGGACACCTCTGGAAATTTCAGATGTGACTAGATAGAATGCAAATAAAACATTCAGGTTCCAAAATAAAGAAGTTGCATCAACTTCAATGGATTATAGCAGAAAATTGCATTTCTACTACTAAAAAGCAAAGGATGTTAAATGACTGTAAAAGCTTAAGAGGATTAATCCTGAAAGTGAATCTTACTAGAAGCTGGTTCTGCGCTGTATTTGCTTTTTTTTTTTTTTTTTTTTTTTTTTTTTAAGTTAGTGAGGGTATTTACCTAATTTTTTTACTAAGTTCAAATGGAGGAAAAAATCATTTGAATTCTGCTGTAACAGCTGTTTAGTTCTCTAGATCTTTCTTATCGAAGAGAGCTCCAGTTTTGCCATGTAACAGGATACCAACATTATCCTAGTGAAACACCCCGCTAGCGAATGCAAAGTTCTTGTACTCTCCGCAGAGGGTTAATACAACCTATTAAAGCTGTAAATTAGGGAGGCAGGTAGGAACAATCCTCTAGAAGGAATTGCCTTCTGAGGTGTCTGCCAAGATGCCCCAAGAAAAGGCAAGCTGAAGTTTACATCTACTTTTTATTTTTTTCCCATGGGTATTTTGGGTGCAGAGTAAAATCCAGTGCCTGCAGAAGTGGCTTGTTTGAACTGGATATGGATAAGTCACCTCCATTCAGAGCAGGAAGTGGAGCCTACCAGATCAGGGGCTGTTACAGAGATCTAATCAAAGTCACTCAGACCTCTGCTCAAATCTGAGTTTTGGATTGCCCTCAGTTTGAAGGAGGCTTAAACAAAGGACTCTCAGGTCAAAATGCCCGCAGTTTTAATCCTCTTTGAGCCTACAACCCACTGCATGACTTTGGGCCCAACTTTTAGCTTTCTTACACCTTGCTCAGCTCAGCTGGAAAACTGGATAAGAAGCACAGCTGCACTGAAAACCAGATGCTTCATCCAAGCCACACTCAGCTCCAAAATAAGGGAATGTACACTTTAACACATCAACAAAATGTGCAGTGGGGGAATGCAAATATAATCCCTCACAGAATACAAATCATCGATTATGATTTGATGTTACAATATGGAAGAAACAATGCAAACAAGACATAGAAATATTATGCTCTGTAGAACAAAATCAACACTTAAGTTTGGATTCTGAAAATGTGCACACATATATAAAAGCTTTACTTCACATGAGGTATTTTGAATTCAGTGAGACGAGTTGTATGCTTGAATAAAAATGGCTATATATATATATACACACACATACTCCATAAAGTGTGAAAATAAGGTGTTTTCCATACACGTCTGAGTGCACTGTGAGTTCAGTATCACATATATTCTCTTTCTCAGCTGACAGATTCACCAGGCAGTGAAGGATCAATGGCAAGAGGATAAACTGTATTGCATCTCTCTGTTCAAGGTGCAAGCTGATACATCTAATACAGGAGTAATGTTCCTGTGTGCATCACTCTTTCTCACTAGTTTAAATCACTCAGCTTACGTTTGTGCACCCTTGGCACGGAGACCATTTTCACACACGTCAAGGAAGTTTCTGAGGCAGCAAATAAACAGACTTTTCTTAGTGTAGTCTATATTTTACACAGGTCCACAGAAAAAGCAAAGCCAAAGACTATGTTTTAAGGGAGTCCATAAATCCAGGGAAATTGTCTTTGCTTTGGTTAAACTTTTTTTCCAAAAAGATGGAAAATTAAGGCAAGATGCTACTTTTTAATAATCACCGAGCACGGAAATACTGAAACAAGAAACAGCAACAGCTTTTTTTTCCTTTTTTTCAGGAAATCTCTGCAGGAAACTACTGAGCCAACAATAAAAATTGCAAGTTAGTTCTGCAAGAGTTAAATTTCCCCTCAAGTCTCACATTTCTCAGCTAATATTTCAGTGCTGGCCTCATTACCATTCTTTACTTCCGTTAAAGCCTAAAGATTACTTACAAGTTTCACACACACACACACACACACACACAAAGAAAGAAAAAAGACCCCCCCCCCAAAAAAAAAAGGAAGGAAAAGAAAGAAAGAAATATTCAATTGGATATATTCACAAATTGCACCAGATTCCAGTCTTCAGTGCTCTGGATCTTAACTCCAGCAAGGCTGCTGAACAGCCAATGCAACAAAACCAAGAATACCATAATAGTGTCCTCTCATGCCTTATCTAATATCTATAGAGAATCAAGAATAAAAAATGGGAAAGCATGAGTTGCTTTACATACATAGAAACTCACTGGCCTCCTTTGCATAATAATATGATTTCCCCTATGTCATCTATAGAGCTTCCTGTTACCACTGCTCAAAAGGAAAGCAGACAAATTTTAATGTTGTAGGGCTTCCTGCAGGCAGATACAAATGCAAATTGGTAAAAAAAAAATCTTCTAAAGAAATAAGGAGTCCACACAACTTTACTAAAGAGAAATCACATCCCTATCCGGTTGTATCACCTGGCAGGACTTAACAAGTGTGTGGACCAGGAGAAATCTGATTATTTTGCATTTCCAAAATGTCTCACATCCAAAGCCTTAAAAAAAACAAAACAAAACAAAAAAAAACCTGAGTATCTGGGTTAGACAAGAATAATATGAATAATAATACTCCCATGGAGAAGTAACTGCTTCAGAGATGGGAAACACAAGGTAGGAACAAACCAAGAGTTTCATGGCATCATTCCAGAGGCTCTGTCAATGCTGTCCAGTACACCGCCCATCACGTTCATGCTCTGTGAAATGTGATGAGACTACTTCATTTCCACAGACATTCAGAGCAAAGATGAGGCTAACAGTGAGGAGCTGCAGAAGGGTTTCATAAAACTGGCTGAGTGACAAAATGGCAAAGGAAATCCCATGTAAACAGATGCACATGGGAAAAACAAACCCTAACTTAACCTGGACTGTTTCCACTTGAGGACAAGATTTTAGGATTATAACAGAAAATTCCATTCACTTGGCTGCCCCATACCCATCAAAAAAAGCAAATCAAATGCCAGGATTTATTAGATAAGGGCAAAACATCAGAGCAAAACATATTATTATATATAAATATTGTTACTATAAAAATCTCCAGACTGTATGAGTCTTTGTGCAACTATTTGAATACCAACACATTTTTCATCTCACCATCACGAAATGGGCATAACAAAACTAAAAGGGGCAAAACACCAAGGATGACAAGAAGCACAAAGGAACTTCTGTACAAAAGGTGATTTAAAACTATACGGCAGTTAATCTCAGAAAAGAGATAAATGATGAAACCATGAGTGGCAAGGAGGATATGACCAAAGACTTGTTGGAAATAAAGGCACCAAAAGTATTCTCAGGTGGTTGTGTCACAGTAGAGATGCGTGTCTCCTAAGCAGCTGTCCTTGCATCACCGAGCACAGCTTGCTGGAGCTGCATGCACAACTCCAAGGACTGTTCTCATTCCACCCACAAGATGCTGGGAAGTTGTTCAGACTCTCAGCCTGTTGTTCCCAGGGAAGCCGTTGATCTCGGATTTCAAACATTGCCAGAGCTGCATTTCCCTGTGCTATTCTCTCCTCCCTTTAGAAAAAGACCTCTGCCTGGCCAATTCTTCTGCACACACCAGTGGTGCTTAACAAGCCCATTTCCTCCTGCCCAGGAGTTTCTCTTTGTCTCGTATCACTTACAATGTGTCTGCATCATGGAGCTATAAAACACCACCTATCCAAAGCGACACGATGTAATCGAGCTCTCAATTTATAATTTCTTCTTGTCCTCACAAAGTCTTGTAAATAAGAGATTAGTCTCATTCAGGGTGTCTAGGTTTTATGGGGAGAATCTTAGCAATATAAGGAGATGTATACCATTATTCAACCTTTTTCTGCTGCCTCCCACAGTATTTCTGTTTCAGAAAGATGAAGAGACTGCAAAAACAGCCTGGATGGGAAAACCAAAATCTATTGCATATGCACTTGAAAGACAAAAGATGGGGACCCAGCACTGTTTCCAGGGGCTTCAGAGGACAGAAAAAAAAGCAAGCAGGACAAACCACCACAGTCACACCACGTACAGAGGAGTCTGCCTGTCCATAACAGGAGCCCACAGGAAACATCGCCCTCAACTTCCAGCTAGGCATCCCAGAGGCTGCGCTGTCTCCAGTTCCTGCTCCCCAGTGAGGATGGGGCAGGGTCAGCCAGCGAGCAATTTGCTCTCCTAAACAGGAGCCCCAAACAGGGCTCTTTCATGAGATCAGGACATGGGAATCCCCCATTGCTCCTCTAGCCCTAAAAGTCAGTGTCCTAAAAACATCCACTTCAGCCCCATAGCTAAGAGCACAAACTCAAGAAGTCTTGCTAATGCAAAATACCTTTTTGAATCCCATCCTAAACACTCTGGAGAGAACAGACAAAACCCAGCCTTCTTTATGACTCCCTTTTGAACTAGGTACATTATTTCTGGGTTGTACATTACAACAAATGTCTCATTGATTTCCCAGTCACAAAGAAATCATTCTTTTCATGTCTTGTGACAGATGTTTCTTCGGATGAACAGCATTGACTTCAAACAGGATTTTTTACTTCATGGAATAACTTTTCCAAAACTGATTTTAAAGTATCTATTAGCAAACCAAAACCAGACGCATTGTATTTCTGAAGCAAAGGGTGAGCAGGAAGATTTTCTTTTCTAAACTGAAAAATATCTCTGTCATTTGGCATTTTTGTCCTGTACAGAACTGATCACGTTGGAACATAACAGGTGCCTAATTAAGGAGCAGTTACTTATCTTTTTTTTCCCTCTTTCTCATCTCATTATCAGCCTTGAAAGAGTAAGCCCCAGACACATCTATGTTTCATTTCAATCACCTCTCCTTCATTAACGGTGACCAGCTTAGGGCACTTACAACATTCTCGAACTGTTTTTTGTAGGATTTGCTCACTTGGCAACCCCTGGAAAAATATTAAAGAAAAAGGGGAAAAATACAGAAGTATATAAACAATGTTTTCTACTTTGAAGGTAAAGTGCCTTGAGATGAGGTAAAGGAAAACTGGAAAAACAAATCTGTGATTTACAGAGGTATGAAAAAGGAAGCATTTGATGTGCCATTTTGTCCTTTGATTTAGAAATAGACAATGGTGGAAAGACAGTCTTGATCTTTTCCTCTTAATCCTTCACCCCACAAATCCATTGTCGCACTTAATCTCACTACAAACGTGGAATGAACCTCCCCCATGAGCTACTTAGTTAAGCAGTTTGGCAGGGGAAAAACATGACTGCGACTTTAACAGGGTTCTTGGTTTAGCCTGAAGAATTTGTAGTGCTGTTCTCTCAAGAGACTGGATCAAAAGGTAGAGAAAAGAGCAGCTAATACATCTTACTATGAATGTGGCATGAACAGCTATGCACAGCAGTTGCCTCACAGGCTTCTTCAGTTCGACCAGAGCACACCTGAGCACCAGTTTCTGAAGAAGGTGGTTACATTAGCTGCTGTTGGCCTGTCAGGAAGTATTTCAAGAGGTCTCATAGAGTGAATGGAAAATACATTCACAAATTCACTTTGTTATATTATCATCAAGTTTGTAAACATCTGTCTCATTACAAACTTAGGCTGGGAGAACACTCAGGTTTATGATTTAAGATAGAGGTCAAAAATGAGAATGTGAAAGACCAAAGCTTCACATGCACAAGGTTATCTGGCACAGAATGCTCATATTCATCACAAATATATCTAATGACATACCTGCTTCAGTTTCTCAGATAATACAATATAATACACAATGGGATCAGTCTTAGCAGCTGGAATTTCATCTTCTGAACTCTGCTCTGCTCATATGTGCTGCTGTATACTGGTAACCACTGCATTTACTTATCTGTGCATACAAAGCTGCAAAATAAGGATGTTACCAAAAAGAACAACAGCATAATAGAGAAGTCAGACCACAAGCACTCCCTCTCAAGAAATCTGAAACAGTACCATAGCTCCTCTAAGGACTTTTCCAGTGGGAGGAAGAAAAAAGAAAAGAAAAAACAAGTAATCATCTCAAGAACTGAAGCATTCTTAAAATTAATTCTAGTTTGCAAAAATTCTGTTGGAGAGGAAAGAGTTTTTAAGAGAAAACATTAGTCACAGGAAACAAAGAGATGTTTTATTCCATGACCAAGCCTTTAGAAACAAAAGGCAGCACATACCTCCTTCTGTTTTGCTCTATCAAATCAAAAGCCCTCATGGCTTCTTGTGGGTATCATAGCCCTGTGCTTGCTTTTTATACACGCAAGTATGGCACTCCTGTTCACATGTGGGTATTGTGACGGAATACTAGCAGCCATACATCACAACAACAGGGCCTGTTCTTGTGCATACATATATGGCTTATAGCATGCACGTATGTCTCTGACTGCTTATATGCAAATGCATGCATGCAAATACCAACAGACTTGGAGCACCATCAACACAGGCTGTGTTATCCCCCAGCCAACCCAAGCCAACCAGCTATTTCAGTCACTGCAGGAGCATGGGTTACACACGCATACAAAAACAAACACGTGGGGTGACATCCTCTCCACATGAAAAGAGGAGTCTGTCATCTCCGTGGGTGTCAATTTAGCATAATCCCCACAGAAAGATACTGCTTGCTTTAAAATACGCAGATGTCTTATTTAAGAAGGGCCCATTCATTTCAGGCTCAAAATACATAAACATGCCTTGAGTAATACAGCAAAAAAGGTACTTTTTGCTGATGTGTTGTGGTTTAGGATTTCTGAGGAGGTGAAGTATGGAGCTCAGTTGTTGTTTTCATTTTCTGAGGGGGTTTTATTATTATTAAGTTTTAATTCAGTTTGGCTCAATCTTTATTTTGTAGGTATGTAAATATAGGCAACCCAGTGCCAATAGCTAGAGAAATAATTCTGGTCAAAATGAAACACAGAGCTCTAGGCTATAAACCTAAGACAAAAATCAAAGGATTTAAATGAAATTTGACATGGCGACTCATTAAATTCAAAACTATCCATGTTATTTTATTAAACATCAGTTAACTGCATCATTAAACAAGATAAATGCAAGCTCAGGAAATGAAATGGTCATCACCTAAACCTTTAACATTCTGGAGACACACCGATACTGAACCAGCTCAGAGGAGCAGCCCCAGCTCACCCACAGAATTATCTTCAAGATTAGTCTTTATTAGTGTCTCTAGAGGAAGTTGTCTCCTTTCTAGAATAAACTCTAAAACTAGTCTTCAGATAAGGTGACTGAACTGAGCACAGTATTTCCAAGGAGGTGCATCACCTTGAAGATGTCAGAGCACATAATTGTTTAACATGCCATGTCTTAGCTATTTGACCCATAGATTTAAGTTATTTTTATACGTACTAAACATAAAGCCAAATACTAGATACAAAAACTGTTATTCAGGGTAAGAGTCAAAGTCTCTGTCCACAAGTTCTGTTTCACAATGTCCTGTTGTCTCCATGGGAGACGTAAGAGCCATACAGCAAGTACCTGAGATGACCTTTGCTCCTCTCATTTCAGAGATCTTCCTTATTGCCACAGGTTGGCTTCAGTTTAAGATCTGTTTCTGGGTGACAGAGTTAACTAGAGCTCCAAATGTTTCATCCAAAGGTATGCTACTTTGCAGCTTCCCCTGAATTTTATCTGTTATTCACTCAAGTCAGTTATGTTCAATTGATGTTCTCCCCGATCACTGAAATAATTTTATGCTACTGTGTGGATTTATTCATCTCTATTTGCAAATCATTAGCAAATATAGCAAATTAGCTATATAACATAGCTTCCATTGCAGGATATGAATTCATCTCCATTCTTGTAAAGATTTTGCTATAATATCAGTGTTTGTTGGAGGGGGGGTTGACACTCAAAACATATCATTTCTCACACCGTGGCTGTTCAAACCTTCTGAGAAGTTTTACAAAGATAACAATTTTAAAGTATCAACCAGCCTTCCTTTATCTGTTATTTTATTATGACCCAATCTAAGTTTACTAACAGATGGCAAAAGCTGTGCCAGTTGTATTTGAGTGCATCATTATATTTTTAATCTTTTATTTCACTTTCACTTTTTTTAAGCAAGAAGAATCACTCAGTGCAGGTGTTGTTGCTCTGTAACTACCCACATCTCCTCCTTTCACCCTTTTGAACAATACAGAATCAACACAAATAATAAATTAAAGCAATAAGAATTTTTAAGTAATGAGATCTTTAGATACCTAGCTGCTGCCTTAAGCATATGGTGTTAAGAAAATACTCTGTTCCTGTATATGTGTAAATAAGTAGGTTTTAGATGAAGGCATAGTAAAGCTGTTTCAAAAATAAGTAGCCCCATTCCTGGCATTTTGAGGACTAACATAATGTATGCTGATCTGCACAACAAACAGCCTCGCAGTTCATCTCACTGTTTAGACATAAATATATTGTGCAGCAATTCAAAACACATTTTCTCAGTCCACCAAATCAAGTCCTCATTTCCCACAGGCTTAAAAGTGGCTAAAAGAACAGGGAAATTTAAGTGGCTGCCAAAATACATCTGAATGTGGCCTTTTTTTCTCAATCTCTCAAGCTTTAATAAGCTATGAGGAACATGGCTTATTTTGCCACGTATCTCAGGCCATGGACACACTTTCCTACTGCTAGAAACTCGGCAGACTGTCTGTGATGGGGGTACTATGGGCTTCTCAGGGAATTCAAGACTACTAAAGAGAATATTCTTACCAAAGTTATCACAAACAGTATATTAAAATCAAAACATTCTCTCAGAAATGCTTAAGAAAAAAAAAGTCAAGAATTTAAGAATCCTTACCAGCAGAGAGAGGAGGACCAAGTCACAAAATGCCTGTGAATGAATCACAGATGTTTTGATCTTCCAAATTTAAAGGATCGGTTTTCCCAAAAGTACTCAGTATGAGAGAAGTACAAGAACCATTACATGTGGTTACCATACAGATTAGGCAACATTTGTCATTACCCAAGTAAAATCAAAAGTTATCTTTTAAATAAAAGGAGAAAACTGATTTTGTATGGGTCCTCGGTATTAATCTACATCTTGCTGTGAACCACAGGTACTACATCTCTGTAGAGCAATAGCAGTCCTCCCAGTTTCTACCGTAAAGCCTATCTCCTGATTGGCCATACCATGCTCTCCTTGGACCACCTGAGCTGAGGCACTCACGTGTCCCTCTCTGCAGCCTTTTTTCTGTATCTCTCTGGCTTAAATCACCCAACACGTGACCCAGTATAGCACATAACTCCATATGCTCCAGCCACCAAGAGATAGAATTGTCCCAGGTGAGATAACAACAGTCCATTTCACCTAACCCATTACACAAGAGCTGATGGCCTGGGGCATGGCATGGTCCGATGAGAAGACCTGAGCCCTCCTTGCTTCATCCAGAAGTATATATGACACTGGCATTTTCAGAAACCCTCCCAAAGTTGTACACCCAACACAGAGTTACTGGCAAGCTGTCTCAGCAGCATTATGCACAGATCAGCAGCCAGTTCTAGAAAACTAAACGCAAGAAACACTGCCCCACCCTGGGGTGAAAAATTCCTTCTTCAAGTCTGAGATGTTTCTGAGCTAACACATAGTTCAACACAACATGACATCTCAGCACCATCCAGGATGATTTTTAAAAGCCTGTGTGTTCTAGAGAGGATAATATGAAGAAATGATGTGAAACATATCTCAGGGGATAGGGTAGGAAAGTTGAGCAAAGAGAACTTCTGAGCCTGAGGACTTTTCAAAGGGCAGTGGCAAAACAATCACATCACTCTGTGAGTTTCTCACAAAGGATATACCCTCTGTTCAACAGATACCTCCATTACTCAAAGTCACAGCAACAGCCCCAGTAGGATCATCACAACAGCAAGATGCCTCCATGAGCAGCAGCCTAACAGCCCTACATCTCAGCAGTCATGACACAGCATTAGATCACCAGCAGTCATAGAAGGCACCCATGTTACCAGGCTACTGGCTAGGACTAGTGGGCTTGGAAGATCATCACTCATCTGTGTGTATGATCCTCCAGCAGAGTTGTGCTCACCTATCCGCCAAGGAAGGTGAACATAAACTTGCAGAGACCTGCAGTAAGCCAGTTCCTTCCCTTTGACTTCTTCATTCACTGGGCATGAATGTGAATGGCTTAGGGACTGAAAATGTCTGTGTAACACAATCTCTGGTACTAGACTGATAGACCCCAAATAACCCAGTCCTCAACTACCCAGCCACCCACCAAGCCAACTTTTCAGCCATGTTAGAGTGGACTTTTAATGTTTCAAACACACCAGGGAGGAGTTAATCCAGAAGAGGGAAGACCACTATCCCACTAACAAGTAGAGCCTCTATGGTTCCTTCACAGAGATGAAGCTTCTGTGAGAGCTATTGACAGACAAGGACTGGCAGCAATGGGAGTACCTGGCAATCCTGGCAGGAGAGCTCTGGCAGTACAACTGCATTGGCAGATGTTTCACACGTCCTCCAAGCACTCAATCCAGAAGCAGACAGTCGGAATGCCTAAAAATAATTTACTTCAGTGACTCTCATAGCTCCAAAATTCCATTCACACATTTACACTAGAAGCATGCAGAATAAAAACAGCACCATTAGTATCAATGAGGTCACAAAAGGCACAACGTCATCCTCATGCCCAAGTACACAATATGGAACTCACACTTCACTGGAAACTTTGATACAGGTATTTTAGCTGAATCAAAATGAATTCAAATTTAAAGATGTCAACATTTCCTGAGAAATAATAACACTGAAGCTTTGCCAGATCTAGTACATGTGAATGTTCCATCTCCAGACGTACCGATGCTATCTTTTTTTTTTCATTTTTCATTCTTTTGAGAAAAAAAAAGTTATGAAAACAGACCATGTCCAATATCCACAAGCTCTTTGATCTGAACTGTGAAAATAAATTATTTACTGGATTAGATGATACCTTTGGGAGTTCTAGTAGTATTGTCTGTAAATTTCCTTTAGCTGTGCATAACAGATGGTCAGCATGTTAGTTTTATTTACAGACCATCAGCATTCACAGAAAAGCAGAGGTGGATGGGGAACAGCCTGTTTGTTTCAACATGAAGGACCTCTCTTGGAAAAGGTTGCTGATAGGTTTAGGGGGACTTGAGGGGGACTTTTTGCTTAAATTGTTTTGCATTACCAGTTTGGACTTAAACATCAATCCCACAGCTCTATTGTTCTCCCCTGGAAAATCTTCATCAAGGTTTAAACATTAATCAAAAAGGAAATAAAACTAAAACCACATCTAAACTATGGTGAATTATGTCTTGGCAACTCTATCCTTTTGACCCTGCTATCACTTTGATGAATCCATCCCATTGTGTTGTGTTGTATAGTACAGTGCTGGCCTGCGTGAGCTGTAACACAGGCTGCCAAGCAGTATACTGACTGATTAGTTTGTAAATGCCTATGTTAACAAAGCCTCCAAGTGTGTATAGACAATGTCATAGATTGGCTTAAGCCAAACTACTGAATTAAATCAACATCCAGGCAGCAATTCTCATTCATGAGAGAGAAGTCTAGGAGTGACTCAAGCCCTCCACATTGTAAAGATCAGATTCTCATAAAAGTTAATGGTTGCAGAGAGATTAGTTTTCTTTAAGAATGACTGTTTGGGATTCATTAACAGTAGATCTACCATTAGATGTTCATAATCAATTAATAATTCCCTGTTTATGTTAAAAATCCACTCATTTTCCCTTTCTTGAGAAGGCAAGAAGCAATTCAAATGGTCTTCCTCCAACCTGTACAAGGAACCAAGCATTTGTGCGTCCGACAACCTTTCCATCAGGCTGTTGCCCAGAAATCAGTATCAACACTTTCAGGTGCACTCACAGGCAGAGTTTGCACCAGAGAAGAACTGGTATATTCTGTCCTCCTCTGGCAAATAACTGGACCTGATAGCTGCAATAACTGTTTCATGTACAAAGGAGATCTCAGATGCTGAGCTGTGACTTAGAAAACCCTGAATAATCTTCCAGCTCCTCCACTGCTCTGCTGTGGGACCTTACCCATATCAAGACAATGCTCTGCCATTCTCATCGCCTCCGCTGTAGCTTGATGTTTTGCATTACACCCACAAAGGGCCATGTAGTCTGGAAGACTAATAAAATGTCACGATCTAGATCTAGCAATAAGCCATAATTACCATTGGAAAAGATGCTTTTCTATTGATATCATTTCAGTGTCATCAGAGCTGCCTGAAACAAATACCTCATTGTTTTACTGCATAAACATCCTTCTAGGTCATGTCTGCCTTGTTGAACTCTTTCCGTGCCATCAGAGGACGGCAGATGTAGCCAAACTGCGTCAGCTCAGCAAACCCACTGTTTCCCAGTTCAGCAGCTAACCGAACTGTGTCCACACATCATTGCCGGGGAGCCGGCTACTTCCCAGAAGGGAAATAGAAAATGTACTGTATCATTGTTGGGCAGCTCCAGCATGCTAAATAGAGTCATATACTATCACTGCATGAGCAAAAGCTGCTGCTGAGGGGAAATGAAGGTTATGTTTGGTTTTGAGGTTTTAAAAGCATTTTTTTTTCTTTTTTTTTTTCCCCTCTTAAACGAAAGGGATCCAAACCAGAAGTTCCTTCCTGTCTGTAAGAGTTAGGCCTGGGACATTCATGGCCTGATTCTCCTCTTGGCTATACTGAGCTCAGTCAAACGTGCATCCAGTGAGCCAACAGAGCCACTTCAGTGTAAAACCAGGGCGAGGGAGGCAAAGATGTGTTCCACACTAACAAAGTCATAACAGCAGCAGCCATCCGGAGCAGCATCAGCATTTTCAAACCAAAATGATGTTGATCTTTTAAATGGAAAACACAAGAGTTTGAAGCTCATTCAAGTACTCTGCACCAAATATTCAGTTCCTTTCCAGCATCATTTTACTGAGGTTGACAATATGCGTCTGTAGCCTGTTGAGACCAAGAAAAATGGCAATGGCTTTACCCCCTTTTCTCCGCTCACCAGTTTTTAATGCAGATGTAAGAAAATAAACGACAGCTTGGAGTAAGGAGCCCTTGCAGATACCTTAAGGTGTGACATTCTGTAATACATACTGATACTTCGTGACAGAAGACTGTTGTGATCACTGCATGCAGACCACAGAAGATGTTTGGTAGTTCCTGCTGTGAGATCAAAACCTGTGGGTGACCAAGATGGCCTAGATTAGAACGTTTTGATCACTAGAAACCATATATTTGCCTCAAGCAAGGAAGAATTACTACCATCTGTACTGAGTTTATGTGGCATGGTTTTGGTAGTGGAGGCTGCAAGTGTGGCCTCTGTGAGCAGAGCCCAGCAGCTACCCCATGTTAGATCAGAGCCAGCTCCAGCTGCTCCAAAAGCAACCCACTGCTGCCAGAGCTGAGCCATGGGTGACTCTGGTTATTCTTCTGGGATAGAAGATTTAAGGAGAGAAAAACTGCTGTGCAACAGCAGCTGGGAAAGAGGAGTGAGAGATAGGAGAGCACAGCCCTGCAGGCACCAAGATCAGTGCAGGTGTGCAGGAGGTACTCCAGGCATGGAGCCTCTATCACAAATAAATAAATCTTCTACCTTTGAAGAAAAACAAGTGCATCCTTCAAGTTTTGTCCCTGTAAAAAATTGTTCCCTGGTGTAAACTCATTTTCTTGTCCTAGTTAATACTGTACAGGTAGGCTCTGCCATGGAGAATATGCTAACTTTCAGCATATCACTCTTTTCTTTGACCACTGAACCTCACTTGTAATTCCTAATTTATCTCCTGACCCTTCTGCACAAGATTCTGATTTGATTTTTGCTGGGTTTTCTTCCTCCTAATCATGATCTGTCTGCATTACCTTGCCTCTTATGTCTACTGCTATCCCTGAATCTGCTCTGCATTGTATAGTCCCTGATCTTGCGGTTAAACCTCCAAAGACCTTCTAGCCCAAACTGGCTAAGTGCTTCCTGTTTCCCTAATTGTACTTGACCGCAGTAGCTACATCCCATCTCCAAACCTGATGCTAGTGTGATTCTTGTCAGGAGGACTGACAAGATCTATCCTATTGCATACCTTTTACTTCCGAGGGATGAGGAACATGGTAGAATAGCCCGAGTCATCTTTGAAGTCTACCAGTATTCAGCCTACATTCATTGCTAAGCTACCCCATCCCTTCCACATCAAACGTTCTCCCCTTTGAGGGATATGCTTAAGGCTGAAATTGTTTGCATTCCTTTTTACATTTCTATACTTAAGCATTTGAATCCAGGAGAAGCCCCAGACTAACAGCAAATTTCCAGGACCCACCTCACGCATTCCAAGTGAAATATGGCTTTTTCTCTGTTTTGTTACAAAGTTTGTTTCCCACTCTGGCATTGGGCAACAACTGTCCAAGACAGAGCTAGCCATTCAAGCCTCTAAGTCTCATGTTACCATTCCAGTCTCATCCTAATTTTGTGATAACTCTGTGTTCTCTTTCGTGCTTTACTTCTCCCTTCTACTTTCTGTCATCCTGATCTTCATAGTCCAAGTGTGTTGACCAAGAAAGGATTTTTAAGGGATTATTATGGGTTCTCATCTTGCACAGCACATCATCCCTGTCTCACTGCTAAGTATTTGGGCACATCAGAGTGCAGACAGACATCGAGCAGACATAAGGGCAATGACCTTCCTTTCATCTGCCTCTCTTGAACCAAAGGTGCCTGTTCTCCATCTGAACTACTCCTTCTTGAGCATGAGCAGTCCAGCCCCACGGACAAATGTAGCTCCTCTGCCCACAGTTTGCCTGGATCTGCTGGCTCTTTCCTGTGGCATCAGGTAAAGAACAAGGAATGCTCTCCAGGCTGTTTGCTGTTTGTATGACCAAGCTCCTTCCAAATCTGGGTGCTACTACATCTCCTAATAGCTTAAGTTAGACAGCACTGTAAACTGAGGTTTGGACAGCAAGAAAGATTTTGTCCTCTTCCACACCGTCAAATTCAGAATCAACTCCAACGAATAAAATTAGTTTAAGCTGCTATTGGTAAAGTCCTGGCTATTCACAATAGGTTTTCCATACACTGACCACTCATAAACAGACCTAAACTGATTCTGACTGATATTAGGAACCCAGTAATAACAAGACAGATACCATGCACAGAATCTTCACAGGGTTGTGCAAATATACACCTTCCCAAAGTCTTAGGCAACTTTGAGTAAGTTTTAGTCTTCACTAGATTCTTCCTTTAATAATCTCCTAATACTTGTGAACCAGTGTGATACAGAAAGGTGTTGACCTCTCTAGTAAAGGAAGTAGGGCTGGGTAGATGTTAGGGAAGCTAACATTTTCCTCTTTACCCACAAAAGATATTCACAGACTGACTTTTTTTTATTTAATTTCTTGGGAAATTATCCAATATGCACTGGTACAGTGATGATACTTTTTCTCCTTCACTTCTTTCCTGTCAGGCTGCCCAAAAAACCAAATAGGTGGAATTTTAGTATTTTATTACTTCTATAGCCTTATTCTAAGATGTTTATAAAGAAGGAAATTGACCCCTTCCTGGATACCAATGAACTGTCAACTTCCTCTAGTCAGCTTCTTTGTAACACATGAAAATCCGTTCTCAGAAGCAGAGTTATTAGCTTTGCTCCAGCTATAAAAGGGGAGTGAAAAGAAAGCAAAGAGTGGATGGGGAGCGTGCCTCAAAATGCTTGCCTTGATCTCCTCTTCATATTCACCAGAGAGAGGAAGGAGCTCAGTATGTGGGACATGGATCGGGCTGTGCTCATGTCTCTTGGATTTGGGAAGAATTTAAGCAAGGAGAAGGCAGGCAATGTGTCAGAGCACCCACCAAAGCAAGGGGGCTCAGACAGGACCAATCCTGCAGATGAAAGTACCCAGAATAATTTGTGCACTGTTCCCAAATATATAAATACAGGATTATTAACTTTCACACAAGTCTTTGCAACTCCAGTTCTTCCCTTCACACACATATCTGGAAATGCTCTTTGCTAAAATACAAATGCCCCTTTTCTCGGTGGCCCAGCAGGAAACCTGGGACATCCATTAACAACTTCAGAGCCTGCCAATACCCTGAAACCCATAACACTGGGTAAAGCACCTGGTCTGATGGTTCCTAGGTTAATTTGTATGGGTTTATTTTTCCCCCAGTAAACTTGCAGGCAACTACATCCTTTTCTCAACAAGTCTCTGGAGGAGAGTTCTGTCCTCTCTACCTTAAGGGAGGGTTTGAGTTCAATGGTTTTCCAAGCTGGGCTGAGATCACAGATCAGGCTTGAACTATTGACCCACCTCTCAAATTCTGGGAGGTAAATCAGAGAAAATCATACCCCATATCATATGTCTGAGCCAAAAAGCATTTCTTAATGGCTGGGCCAGCTCAGATAACACCCTTAACAGGCTTGGGACACCAAGCCACCCACAGCTCGGACAAGGGAATAGGTGCTGACCAGGAACATTAAATACACACCTCCCATGATGTGTCTATAAGAAAAGGACTGGGAAGAGCCTCTCAGACACTTGGCTCAGTGTCCAAAATAGTGCATAACTGGATGTAGATTGGAGCAGAAGGTAGGAGGTTAAAATGGGTAACTTCCCCAGGAGGCAGAGTGATACCTGAGCTCATTTGAGACAAAGGAAGCTGAAGATATGGAAGAAAGAATAGACAAATATCTGGAGAAACAGCATGGGGCACAGTGCTGCACATTTGCTAGGACCCAGGGAAGGAGTCCTTCACGTTATTTGTCTTGGTGGTGGGGCAAATTTTTTATTTTCATTCCTGGGAAAAGAGGAGACCATTGCTGCAGGAAGGAACTGGGCCTTCCTACATTGCAAGGAAGGCAGGGCTTACAGGGAAGCTGAGGTGGGTTAGAAGCTAGGACAGCCATCATCAGCAGACCAGGAAAGCTGCAGAACTGCAAGGATGGTGGTGCACAGGGAGCCAGACCAGACAAGTGTGTGCAGAGCAGTGAGCTGGTGGGGAGCCCTTTGCCTGAGATAGATTTGTTATTGAGAAGCAGAACTTCATAGGTGCTTAACTCTGAGAGAAAGGAAGATAAAAATATCAAAGAATCACACAACTGTCAGAAACAGCCTTGCCATGTCAGGAGGAGATAACAATCATTGAGAGGCACTTTGCCTCAGCAGTTCTGGAAACAGAGCACATTGAAAGAGAGTAGAAAGAGACTGAAAGAGAGGTACAAGGGTTTTATGCTGGGATTGGACAATGATAGCAAGGCTGAAAGAAGCTAAGAGCAGCCATATCATGTACCCAAATTGTAGGGAAGCTCCATGTGTTCCCAGAGCCAGTTTCCAGTCCTAGAACAGTTGGGACAGAAAAAGGCAGAGGATTCTGCTCACACCAGTGTACCCTCCCTGGCACATCAGCACAGCCCAAAATGCTTGCAAACACAGCTGGATCCAATCATGGGATATACAATGTGGTAAAAAAGTCTTCTCAGACCCAGCATCTTCCTTGTCTTCTTCAACTGCTGAGAAAGAAATTAGGCCTGAGTCTTCTTTCTTCTTTTTTTCCCTTTTCACAATTTCCCCTCTTGTTTTGCCAACGTTATCCTGCTCTTAGGTCTACCAAGCCGTTTGGTTTCAAGTTCTCAGTTGTTACTACTTGCATTCTTTCAGTTCCAGGCTGTTTATACAGATAAAGTAAAATCAATAAAGAAGGTAGAATAAATCACCTTGGGATTTTTGCCACATCTCTGGCATTTTTAAGCACTTCTGTGGTTTTCCTTTGAAAAATGCCATCCAGAAAGGCTTCTGAATACTCCCTTCCCTAACCTCTCAAGCTCCAATTAAACACACAGTAAAACCTACTGATCACTGAGGGACATGGTTAGTGGGCACAGTGGTGACAGGCGGACAGCTGGATGAGATGATCTTAGCAGTTTTTTCCAACATACTAATTCTGTGATTCTATGATCTCAACATTGCTCATTGAATTAGAGATAAAAGCTGCCCTGCCAATCCACCAGTAATCATACAGAACCCTACTGAAAAATAATAAAAAACAATATGATAATAAAATAAAAGTACCTGTGGAATGATCTTTCACTTGAAAAAAAAGCCACTCCTCCAAAAACATCAGCTGAGAAAGCACAAGTCAGTCTGACAGCAAGCTGGAGAGCTGCTGAGTTGCCACCACCAGCCTTGGTACAGCTCTTCCCACATCCCACCCTGCATTTGGGGCCTTCTTTGGTCTTGCACTTGTATTTCCTACAGTGATCTCATGCTGACATTGGACAGGCTCAACACAATTAGTTAAGTTTGGCTGTGATCTATCTCACTACTAGCACGGTGTTCATTTTGCTTCTTCCCTTTCCCCCTCCACTACAGGATGCAGTTCCTCAGGTGAGATTAATTCTGTCTTCAGGTGAAGGTCCACAGGTTTTTTTCATTGACCTAAATTAAACCCCATATTCGCATCTATATAAACGACACCAGACATTAGTCTTAGGACTTTCAAGTCCTGCCAAATTCATAGGAAAGGATAACAGCACGCTTCAAAAATCTACCTCTTCAAAATCTACCTCTGCTCACTGAAGTGTTTTAATTAGTATATATATTACATAGATGTATTTCGAGTGAATATTAACATTGTAAGTCATGCAATTAAATTAATCATGGTAATAAATAATTACATGCCTGTGTTCAGGGGGCCAGCGTTGCAAGCAAATAAAGGAGTTCTCCTATTTACCTGCCTAGGAAGAAAGCTGAAATTATGTATATTAATGCAAAAAGAAAGTTCTTGAATTAAATTATCAGAGGGCCCTCAAAAGAGAGTAAAGGGGCTAGGTAAGAATGATTAACGTGCCTTTACACAAAGAATGATACTTTTTATATATCTTTGACCTTCTGAGGTCAAAGAGATTATAGGACTGTTTGAAGTTCAGGAGGAGCTGAGCAAGGAAACAAGAGGGCTTTTCATGGGGTGATGAGAAGCTGAGGCTGACGTTTCAAGAGCAGAAAGCCTATTTTTATTAACTCCTTCTTTCTCAGGTAGAATGTTTTTGACAGAAGAAAACAAAACAAACAGGCGGATGTGCAAAAAGTAATCCAATTTCCTCTGCTAACACATAGAACTGAACTTGAAGTTCTGCAGAACCAGCGTGGTATCCCATAGGGAAGCAGAAAAGAAAGACCCATCAGAGGCAGGTCACTGAAAGCAGGATAGCATGACATTATCAGTGGTTACATTGGCATTGCTCACTGTGCTTTTAGAAATTTATTAGGACAGCTGCTCAGATCCTGCAGCAATTACGGGATATTTTTATCTTATATTTTTCTGTTTAAATTTTTGAAGAGTACTTGTATGTTTCTGGGCACAACTCAATGGGGAAGCAAATATCAGGGTGGTTACCTGAGCATGCAAATAATAGCAAATACAGTGCTCATGAACTAGAGAAAGAAGTACAGCATAAGGACTCTAGGATAGATTAGGTTATTTCTTCTCAGTGAGTATTTCACTCACTTAAAAGCCCTTTTTTACAAGCAGCAGAGATAGGTTAAATTTAATTAACAGTTTTGGCAGTGAGATCTTATAAAGATGAAGGACCAGGCACAGTGTTTCATTTCATATTTTCAGTATTCTTTCCCCTTCTTGTCTTAAAATGGAAAGTTTTACTTTAAAATTCTCTGATTGCTGTGAAGAGATTTTAGAAAGAATTAAAAATACCACAAATTAAACTAAATATTTGACTTTGAGTCAAACAAAAGGTTTTGATCAGTCTTAAATTATTTTTGTTTTTATAGTATAATTACATGAATGTGGCTTTTAGCTTGAATATTAATACTTTGTAAGCATGTGCAGTAATATCAATCATAAATTATGTGTTTCTACTTACTCAGACACAGTGGTAAAGTGTGGAGAGCGTAATTTTCTTCTCTAGTCATTCCGAAATATACTGAAATATTATGTTAATGCCACAAGAAAGTCTTGATACTAAAGTCTAGAAAACAGGGTGAAAAAATCACTTGAGATTGATGCTATAGCAGTAGACTGTGTCAGTGTCCCCGGTTCAAATACCAAGCAGAACATTCAGTGGAGATCTTGCATAGAACTCGGGGGACAAAGCTTGCTTCTCCCTTTTCAGTTTTCTCTAAATTTTCTGAATTCTTATGGACGAAAGGAAACTTCTTCATTTTTCAAAAATTACTTTTCATTTTTTCTAGCTCTGACCAAAAATTGGAATATCTCATTTCTCTCTCTCCCTCTTTGTTTACCCTCAAGGTATAAATGTTAGTACTTGACTGTTATTAATGCACTTTGCTCAACTTACATTAGACTTTCTGAATGTAAGCTGAGGCTGCCAATAAAAGTACTCCATTTGCATATACAAAAATGTGTGGGTACAATTTTCTGCAAAAATGCAATGCTAGTACTTTCCAAGAATGAATTCTAAAACTGAACTGAAAATAGCCAGCAAGTCTCCACAGTTCAAAGCAAGAGTAACTGGCTTTCATGCAGAGTAATCAACTTAATCTCAGCCTTCTTCCTCATCTCTGTCATGAAACCACGGGAAGCTTCCATATTCATGAAGATGCCACCACAGAGAGGTACAATTCAGGTAAATCTAGAGACCTACACTAGGCCTCTCTCTGCAAGTCTTCATTGGTAGAGTAGTTTGAAATGGCTCTTTCCTCTTAATCTTCTTTAGTATTCTCTCTGTAGACACCCAAATGCAGAAAGCAACTTCAGCATAGCTTATTCAGTCAAAGGCTTAGACAGAATACAGAACTGTACCCACAGGATATGATATCTACCCTATAAAACCTGCAATTCAAAGCCCTTCACTGCCCATAGAGCACTACACTATACCTCTACCTGTGTGGAGAGAAATGCCATGCGTGGTCTTGATTTCCAGAACTTTGTTGAAGAAAAAGTGAATTTTGCCTCAAAGGCTTCATTCAGCCACTGTTTACTCTGGACTCACACAGTAAATTCACACATGTTCAAGAACATTTATTTTTCATTTGGTGGAATATCTGCCGTGTAATACATGGAGCAGAGGGCAGGCTGGTCAAACTCACCAAATCATTTTGGACTGAGGAAAAGTTTAAAAAGCCAGACACAGGAACGCATTAGTTGTGCTGTTCTTTTAACTAGTATTACAGCAGTCAAAGATGTGAGAAAACACCAGTTTCCTTCCTCTGCCAGAGGATATGTAACCAACAGCCCTCACCTCCCAGAAGTTCACCCGTAATATCAACCTTTTTTGTATTCAGAACAGGGAAACCTTTCAGTCTGCCCTGTTAACTGTTCTAGTTTCATTGGTAATTAAAGAACTTACTTAAAATTTACTAAATTGCAGGTTTCAGCTGAGCATCCTACCCATCGGGGTAGGGAGTCACATTCATTTACCATAGCTGTGTCAGGGACTAAAAATCCTGCACAGGGTGGAAAAGCTTCAACAGGAGGGACAGAAGTCCCACTAAAACCTGCTGCTTTAGTTGTTTACTACAGTGATGAGTCTTAAATTCACTGTTTTTTGACTTGGCAGCTTGGTAGCACATAGAACATGAACTGTACAGGTCAGAAGTAGATAAAGGCTGTGCTGTGTGAAGGAAGAGTACATAAACCCTTTCCTCATCTTTAACACTGTTGTGCTTCAGAACAACGATGTGCATGAAGATGGTGCCCTTTGGTCTAGTTTTTAAATGTTTGTTGTTTTTTTTTTAATCTTCAAGGGAAATGGATATAGGAGAAGGCACAAGTAGCCTGCACATTGGAACACTCCTCTAAGCTCAGTTCCAATAAATGTTTATACGAAGTTGAAAAGTGACAAAACAGAAGAGTTTTCTGGCAATAGTATAAAAGTGTCTTACTACTCCTTTTCATTTTCCAGTTTCATGAATCTATCCCTTCATTTCCTTTGCTTTTCTTGAAAATGCTTGGAAAACAAAATGTTTCATTTTGGGTTGGACAGAATGTTCATTCAACATACAACATAATTTTCTGACTTTTCATTCTTCTTTGTGGAGAAAAAATAATGGAAAAAAAAGTCTAAATCCCTTTTAATCCAAACCAAAATCTTAATTTTCTTAACTTGGTCACCAGAGTAAAAAAAAAAAAAAAAAAAGAAAAACAATTCTTCATATAGCCTTAATGATACATTCAATCAATTACAACAGTTATATCTTACTTGCAAACATGCTGTAAGAACTCCCAAGCTGCAAAAACAAATTGCAGCAACAGGAAAAGCTCTGCAAAGCAAGTCTAAGTAAAAAACTGCAGTACTACTGTAACAGGTGGAATAAAGAAAAGCAGAAATAAGGGAGGAGAGAGAGAGGAGAGGAGAGAGAGAGGAGAGGAGAGAGAGAGGAGAGGAG
>NC_034410.1:96829971-96845674 GCF_002078875.1 Numida meleagris
AGGAGAGGAGAGGAGAGGAGAGGAGAGGAGAGGAGAGGAGAGGAGAGGAGATTGTCTGATGCTGTCTGCAAGAAAAGTCCAAAGAAAAGCAAGCAGGCAACTGGCAGTTTGGATCTGCTATTCTTTAACATTAATGAAAAAAAAAAAGAAAAAGAAAAAGCAGTCCAAACTCCTATACTTCAACGCTTTACTGCACGCAAAACCAGGTGAGCCTATGCCAATTCCTCCCAGTGTGTGTTGAGACTTGGCTGATGCAGCATTCCACAAATAATTCCTCTTCTTTGTGCCTGCAAGACATTTCAGTGTAGGAATGGGAACACAACCCAATGCTTTCAATTAAAATAATTATTCAAAACTGGCAAACTCTTGAGATACTCTTATTGCTTCTTGCTTAAAAGATGGCATTTAAACTTTCAGGGATATAGAGAGGAACTTTGTTTATAGATGAAATGCAGATCTAAGGAAATCCTGAATCTCACTTGCCTTTCCTAAAGACCAAGAAACCCTTTCTAAAAGCCTCCTCAAAGGGGACATAGCTAATTTGTACAGATAAGGATCTTATGGTACATTAAGGAAAATATTCCTAATCAAATAGAAACTATAAGGTCATAAATACTGTGCAGTAACACAACTAACTGTCACATAAAATGATCGTATTGTTTGCATAGAACAAAGCACCATCTCCCTTTCTAATGCTGTAATATGTATTAAACACCTCACCATCTTTTTCACATGCTCTAGGTCAGTTTCTCCATTAACACAGTTCCAAAGGAAAATGAGACATTATTTGACCTTCTCTTTATTTAAACTGAGAAAAACTAGCCTTCTAGATTCATAAGAAGGGCACACATAAACAAATAGCCCCTCTTAAGTACAAATAGCTATTAAGTCTAATTTCTTATGCATTACAGCCAGCCAGCATTAATCATATTCTCACAGCAAAGCTGGTCTGGTGATACTAGCCTTCATGATTCCTAAGCTATACTGTTTTTGTGTGTGTGTGTATGCATTATAGCTTTGCCGAGGCAAGTTCTATTCTTTGACTCTAAATATATCCCCTGTGGCTCAGCCCTTTCCTGTTGCTTTCATGAAAATGAGAATTAGTCCTTGATCACAAAGTTCCCAGGTTTTTCCTCATATTCACAAAGGAGATTGTTGTTAGCCTACTGGCAAGTGTTTTGAACTGTGCCAAAAAAAAATGGGATTCAAGTGAATACTCTCATGGATTGGGAAGGAGCTTTTTATCTCTTAGAGCAATTCTCTTTTTTTTTTTTTTTTCCACTCATGAACACACTTCCCATTGCACTTCCAGGCTCATGACCCCACTTCTGATTGCAAGCCCAACTCCTGCGATCAAGTTCCCATCAGGCCGTCTTTCAAGTACCATGACCTCTTGTTTGTACACCACTGCCCTAAGGGTCTGGTAAAGAGGTAACTCCCTTGCAAGTCCTTCAGCACAGGTGCAGCCACCAAACCACAGAGATCTCAGGCTGCTTGTTCAGACACAGCACGTGCTCATATCAGAGATGGAGATATTTCCACTACAGATTTTGTCCTGGAAAACAGTGGTCTTGATAGATGATTTCCACAGGTCCCTTCAAACCTAAACCATTCTGTGATTCTGTAACCAAACCTCAGTCCTAAAACTATGGAAACATTTAAACCCTCCAAATGCACATAGATCAAAATGCCCACAGAGTCTCACATTGGCCAGCCCATTCCCCTGGACTACAGTTCCTGAGAATCAAGGGTACATCTCTGCTGACCTTTCAGACCTCCATGTAGGATACTGTGGGGCTGACCATGGCCATAAAGAGTGCGTGAAACCGCATCTTGTCAAACCTCCTTCACCAGCACATCAACCATAGCTCACAATGTTCCTTGTGTCACTAACAGTGGAGAAGGGAAACTAAGCCACCTCGGTAAACCTCTCTTCATTTTTAATTTTTAATCCTTTCTTATAAATCACTTCCTCCTGACTCTGTAGTTGTTCATCTCCAGCTTCTCTCCATTTTGCCACTGAAGTTGGAGAGTTTTCAATTGTGTGATCTTTTTCAGAAGACTTTAAAGGAGAATATACAACTAGTCACAGAAGAACAATAGATTTTGGTCATGATTGAGGATTGAAACCTACAACTAACCAGTCTCCATGATACCTTCTTTTCAAAACTGCCCAAAATCCCACTAAGTTCCATTTGTCAAACTGCATGTTCCACTGTGGGTTGATGGAAGCCCAAGAGGATCCACTTTCAGGGCTGTGTGGAATACTCTTACAGACCAGCTTCAGGTACATGCACGTGTGTCTACTAGAGTATCAAAGGGGAAAACGCATCCAGCGAAGTAGTTTTTACTTTAATAAAAAGTAACTCTTCATGGGATGCTGGAACATCTGCCCCGCATGCAGAATGTCACCTCTAACTGCAATAATCATATAGGGAACCCTGGACTAAACTGGAACTTTCAGGTGCATGTTGTTGGTAATGCCACATAACTCCCTCTGTGTCTGTCTTTCTGAGTACAGAGGAGAGCTTCACACCTATGCACAAAAGCAGAGGAGCGTGGATTGTTTTTTTTCCCTCTTAAACATGCTTGCAGGAACGCAAGCCAGGAAATACCAGCTTCCATAGGCACTGACGCTGTGGGTGGTTTGAGGCTGGTGCACCCATGCCTCTGGGGGAACAGATGTTGCCACTGATTCACTTTGCAAGCATGTGAGTCAAAGACTACATCTGTGACAACTTACAGTAAAGAATTGTGAGCAGCTGCAGAGCAAAAAGCACAGTGAAAAGTCAATCAAGATATAAGGCAAGATACCACATAAACCCTGAAAACTGACAAATGGAATCCATTTAATTCAAGCTGCGACAAATCTACCTGAATAGGAAAAAAAAGGAAAAGAAAGAAAAGAAGGGCAGATAGCAGTTCACTGACTGCCCTACGCATGTTGCACGCTGGCTGCTCTCCGATGCCTTCCATGCTTCCTCCTGCATTAAAAACAGCTGGTCAGGTCTGCATGTTACTGCAAGACTTGTGACAGACACCCCAGCATTGTAGCACACTGCACCTTCTGCCCATCCCCAGTGAGCTGCCCAGAGGGTTTGGCTGGAGTGCCACCTCACATGCAGACACAAAAAGGCCCAGTGTGCTCTTCATTGCAATGAATTCTACCATTTATTGTGCCCCTTTGATACAATGCCTGCACACTCTCAAAACCAAAGAAGGTTGCTTTGGACTCATGTACACTACCCCCCTCACACCACAGGCAAGCATAGTTCAGGTGACAGCAATGTCATACTGAATCGAAGTATATGTATCAGCTCATTGTTTCAAAAAGGGGTTGGAAGTCTGCAGGTGAAATGTATTGTCTACATAAAGAAGTAAAGCTACCTCTGCGCCTACATAGCAGAGTGATGGAAGGGGAGGGGAGGAAAGGGGAAGGGAAGGGAAGAGAAAAAGTCTGCAAATAGTTGATTGACTTTCTAAACAAATGTTCACCATGTTGCTCCTTTATGTTTGCTTTTTTTGGGTATCTATGATATCAGGTTTTAATACCTCAAGTGTTTGCAGAAGTCAGGAATACACAAAGTTGCATATTGAGGAAAAAACAAATTTTAAATGTGCTTTCTATCCTATTTCTACAAGAAGCAGGGTTTTATGACTACACTGGTCAATCACAATATAGGGGCAGTTTCGTGAGTCTTAAGTAAACTCATCTGGTGATGTGAGAACTTTCTCAAACTTAATGGAAATATTGGTACACCATAAGATAATTATCTTTATAATCTTCAAACGCCTTAGAATGATAATTAACCTAACTTAGTCAAAGTGGAGGTTTTGGCCAGTCACAACACTCTTCTAGCTGTTACTAAGACTACAGTTTTGCTGAGGAAAGCAGTATCTTCAAAATTATGCTCTTTATGAATGTTTTGTGTTTTAAACCTGTGTGGTTCTGGGATTTCTTAAAAAGAAGTGATTTGACTGCCTGAATAGTTTCTGTTTCTTCTGTGGGTAGCACTTTGCCTAGTGAATATGCTAGTTTCAATATTCTAGTAGCTACATGCTTGGCAGGGGCTTTACACTTTTTTTCTTGAGTTCCTGCAGCATTAAACTTTCTACAGTGTATAGAGCACTTCTGTACATTTGCACTGCAAATTTCAATTGTTTGATAACTACTACTGCATTTATAAACTGCATTTAGGAATACCAAACTCCATCTGGTATGAGTGGTTCATTTATCTGATCTGTTAATGTTCAGCAAATTTCTCACCATTTTGTATTCCTGCCTACTTCTTTCACCTTGATTAACCTAAATTATGCTGGGGGCATCCATTGACTTATCACCTCTGGGCTCCCCATCATTTCCAAATTATTACTCTACACATTAAACATTGTCCCCAGTGTGGTAACTTGCCAGACCATGCTCTTACAATTTTGCAATAATGAAAACTGATCACTAATGGAAATTGATCCTTTCCTGTTTTTTCTGTAATAACAGCTCTTTGGTTTTTCACCAGTGACTATTCAATTTCTTAGCAGTTGCTGACAAAGGTCTTCTAAAGTGCAATTAAATGTTAACAACACATTTTTCTTCATCCTCTGACCACTTTATTGACATACTCAAAGAATTCCAAGATGTTTTCCCAGCACAACCTTCCACTGCAAAGATCCATCACAATCTTCCAAATTCATTTCATTTTACTGCTTCAGTATTTTGTCAGGTCTGAATGTAAGGTTCATGGATGGAAACTTCCTGAATGATCTCTAAAACAATATAATAATCCCTGTAAAATAAAGAGAGAAAAATAAAAAAAAATAAAAAAAAAAACCTTTTCAAATAAAAGTTTGAAAGGAAAATTTGGGTGAATTGCCCTAAAATTCATTTTTATTCTGAATTTTAAAACAATCATCTTATTTTGTCTTTCTTTAAAGTTTTGTGGGGTTTTTTTTGTTTTTTTTTTTTTGTTTTGTTTTGTTTTGGTTTTTTTTTGGTATTACTTCAGTCCAGCTTTACAGAAACCGATATAAAATGATGTCCAGTTACTCCTCTAGAGTAAGATACCTACAGTAGATATTTTAACATAAAGACAGGCTTAGTATTAAGAAGCTGTCAGTAAGGAAAATTGAACAGTGGGGATTTTTAAGAAAAGGTAAAAATTAGTTATATTGTGCCATTGCATATGCTTTTCATGTGCCTGCACCCTGAATACTGTGTGGAGTTCTGCTTCTCTGACCTCAGAAAGGATATATTTGAACTGGGAAGGGTTCAGGGAAAGGTCACAAGGATGATCAAAGGTGTGGAACAGCTTCCCAGCTAGGAATCGCTGAACAGAATAGGCTGGAAATGAAATGACTGAGTGGGGATATGACAGAGGTCTATAAATCACAGGTGTCATGGAAAGAACAAGTTGGGGACAATGAGAACACTGTCCTTCCCCAAGCAGGGACCAGGGGCATAATGAAAGATGAGAAGGTTGCAGGTTCCAGACAAGGAAAGACAATGGTTCTACACGCAGTATGTTATTAAGCTCTGGAGTACTTTGCCTGAGGATATTGTGGATAACAGCAGTTTCAGAAAGCAACCAGACAAATTCACAAAAAAAATGCTCACCAGGGACTTCTGCATTTTACATGTGCAACTTCCAGATAAGGTGATTTTTGAGCTCTGAATTGCTGGCTGGCAGGAGAGCACACCAAGCCAGTACTACACACTAAACAGTAAGCTTGGTTCTTCTACTCTTACCTAAGCATCCATGGCTCACCAACAATGGGGACAGGACCCTAGGTTAGATGGGTCTGACCAGCACTGCCATGTTCCTTCAATGGTGAAAATTACTTCTACTGACAGATTTTTCCTAGTGCCTCAATCACTTCATATTCAAGTTACCGCCAAACCCTCTTCTCGTGTGAATAGCAGCTTGCTTTAATCTTCCTTCTTCCAACATTTTGTATTTCATCTTCACCATAGAAGACAGCGTGTCTGGAGAAAGGTCCTCAGTGGAGTCATTTGAGGGAAACTTCTACCACACTCATGTTGAAGTCAAGGGGAACTGCACATGTGTGATGACAGTTTCTGGTATTCGCACCGCAGTGTACAAAGGTGAGTAAAAAATGGATAAAATAACCCACAGAACACCCACACTTTGGGCACTCCAGACACGCTGGAGCAGAATGACCAAAAGATTGGTTGGGTTGAACCAGACCTCCTGTAAGTTTAAAGCTAAAGAGAAATGTGTCAATTAAAAATAAGGATGATGTTGTTTTATTGATGCCATGTTGTCATGGTTTTATGATTTTCGGTTATTGGTATTCCACATCATAACATCATGTAGTGAATGTACCTGGTTCTCAGAAGAGAAGGACTACTACAGTCCCCACGGCACTTTGCTCCTCTGTTACCATTTTCCAGCCGGAGGGAAAAGACAAAAGCTCGCAGTATAAAAGCTTGCAGATCACGAGACGTCATCCCTTTTTCCGCCGTCTCTCGTCTTGGCAGCACCTCGCTCTCCAGCCGTCTTATCGTCGGTAGTAGAGTAAGGCCTACCTTGATTTTGGGACATTCTCTCTCTCTGTATTGGATTTATCAGCTTAAATTGTAATTATATTGTATTATAGTGTGTTGTTTTGCATTCCGATATTTTATTTAGTAAATTAGTTTGTTTCTCCTCAGATTGTTGCCGCTGTTCTTTGCTCTCAGGGCCATCTCCCTACCCTTTTCCCCTTTCCCCTTTTCCCGGGACGTGGGCCCTTGGGTCCCCCGTCCCCTTTGTCACGGAATCGGGCCTAACGCCCGTAAACCGTTGACATTTTTTGTACGTAAACCGTTGACACATGTATAAATACATGTTTGCTATTTCAAGAGCTATATTGGATTACCTTGTCTTCCAGGGTAAGGAAAAGTTACGAGGATAAAAAAAAAAATTTGTGGAAGCAAAATTTCAGAGGTTGTAGAGGAAATGGGTAAATATTTTTGATTACTAAGAGGAACTAAAGTATTTTCAAGCTGTAATTGTAAATTCAAAGCCTGTGCCCTGAACATTTTTGTCTCGTTTACTGATATGCAAACATTCCCCTATTTACAGTAATTTATTTAAATACACCAAAAGCATAAACACTAAAGCAGCGGTATCTGAACATCCAACAACAATCCCAGTTGCTAAATTTGTCAGGGTCAAGCTAAAAATCCTCTGCATTTGTTTATTAATATTCAAGCTAAACGGGGTCAGTAATGTTTATCTTGGATTCATCTCAAATTTCAAATTCTTAGTATTAAAATACTCTCAGAATAGGCCTTCCATGCTAGTGAGACATCCTTCACTAAGAACTGACACTGCTTGGAAATGAATGGGGTAATGTGGCCTGTTTGACATGAAGAACTAAATTTTCTGGATTTCATTCCTGGAACCATCACCAAACCATTGTATAATACTGTCAGTGGGATTATAGGCATTGTTTCAATTAAAGAGGGTTTTCTTCTATCAAAAAATTTGAATTTTGTAAACATGGAGTTTTGATGTTTATGGGTTTTTGAACAATCCCAAGTGATTTTTTTTTTTTGAGCTTATTAAAAGCTTCGACATTTGATACTTTTAAAGCAGGAGAAAATTCGTGACTCTCTCTCCGTTATCTTCAGATTTTTCTTCGAGCTGAAAAGAAAATACTCATAAAAAGGGAGAAAAAACACAATCAATGTTTTTTTATTCCTATAATCTCAATTTGAAAAACTATTGAAAGAACAAAGTTGTTAAAAAATGCTTAAAATGCATCTTAAATGATGAGGGTTTTTCCCATTTAAACAGGGTAAGGGCTGAATGCAAATCCATCTCACTTCACACAATATCCTACAGCAGAAACAGTCAGAAGACAGCCACTGTTGGGTTGAACAGCAGTTGTCTTTTGGGCAGATGAGCTGCATGCTTAGTGTCCCCTGGAGAAAGCCAAGCCCAGTTCTTTCAGTGACCCTTCATAGAATCATAGAATCATAGAATGGCCTGGGTTGAAAAGGACCTCAAAGATCATCTAGTTTCAACCCCCCTGCTCAGTGCAGGGTCGCCAACCACTAGACCAGGCTGCCCAGAGCCACATCCAGCCTGGCCTCGAATGCCTCCAGGGACGGGGCATCCACAACCTCCTTGGGCAACCTGTTCCAGTGCATCACCACCCTCTGAGTGAAAAACTTTCTCCTAATATCTAACCTAAACCTCCTGTCTCAGTGTAAAACCATTCCCCCTTGTCCTATCGCTATCCACCCTCATGAACAATTGTTCCCCCTCCTGTTTATACGCTCCCTTCAAGTATTGGAAGGCCACAATGAGGTCTCCCCGGAGCCTTCTCTTCTCCAAGTTAAACCAGCCCAGTTCCCTCAACCTTTCCTCATAGGAGAGGTGCTCCAGCCCTCTAATCATCTTAGTCACCCTCCTCTGAACTCGTTCCAAGAGCTCTGCATCTTTCTTGTACTGAGAGCCTCAGGCCTGGACACAGTACTCCAGATGGAGCCTCACAAGAGCCAAGTACAAGGGGACCACCACCTCCCTCTCCCTGCTGCCCACTCCTCTTTTAATGCAGCCCAGAACATAGTTGGCCTTCTGAGCTGCCAGTGCACACTGCTGGCTCATGTCCAGCTTCTCGTCCACCAGGACCCCCAAGTCCCTCTCTGTAGGGCTGCTCTCAAGGAGTTCTTCCCCCCAGTTTGTATAAATACCTGGGATTGCCCCAGCCCAAGTGCAACACCTTGCATTTGGCCTTGTTGAACCTCATTAGGTTCACATGGGCCCACTTCTCCAGCCTGTCCAGGTCCCTATGGATGGCTTCCCTTCCTTCCAGTGTATCGACTGCACTGCTCAGCTTGGTGTCATCTGCAAACTTGCTGAGGGTGCACTCAATTCCATCATCTATGTCACTGATAAAGATGCTGAAGAGCACTGGTTCCAAGACTGAGCCTTGGGGGACACCACTAATGACCGGCCTCCACCCTGACATAGAACCACTGATCACAACCCTTTGGCTCCGACCAGCCAACCAGTTCTTAAACCAGTTCTGTTAAATCCCAGACAATGATTCTGGGAAGGCTGAGCTGGGCCTTCTGGCTCCTGCCACCATGTCCCTGTCCTAGGTGTGCCAGTGGCCACATGCAGAGGACCAGCAGCCCTCAGCAGGGCATACCATGCAAGTGCCCTGTTTTTTGGTCTGTGCATTGTGGGGGCTTCCCACCTTTGCCTGCCTGCACACCAAAAAGCAGAGCCACCCTTTCATGAGAGCACTGCTTATTTTGGTGTCTGTAACTGCTTTGTTTGCATGTGCTAGATGGGCTGGCATGTGGTATGTCAGGAATGGTTATGCTAGAAATTGACGAAATTATGAATAATGTTATAAGCACCTAGAAAGGAAATTGTAATGTTTACAAATAGAAGATATGAAGTTTCATCAGAAATATTTAGATATATGATCTTACTTCATTCAACATTCAATATATGTATAATACGCTACTTGAATCCCATACATTTAACAAAGACTTGAAATAGACCTCAGTGAAAGCTGAATTTAGTTGCCTGGAATGCAGAGTGCGTGCATGAAAACACGTAGCATGCCTCATCTTTGCCTGTGTGTACATGCTAATGCTTACTCACTCCATAAGGTTGTCACAAGGATGTTTCAATCAAGTTTAATTTAACACAATGCATTAGTGACATTGATCTCGAGCTGTAAGAATGAAATGGATGCATCACTTCATTCCACATATTAGGGCTGTTTGCATAGAGCCATGTCATCCAAACACAAATATAGATGGCTCCCCATACATATGAGATTGTTCAAGATCATAAGCCAATGGAAGACTGATGCCCAAACTTTGTAGATGGTATCTAACCAGTGCATTAGTGCTGCTGGACATTGATACTTGCTGTTATTGACTGGTTCTCTTTTCTCATTCTTACTCTTTACTAGCTTCATTTATTTCTCACAGTGGTCTACCATTTAACAGAATTGTATGTCTTTCCCAAAAGAAATTACACATTAATTTTTTTTGTATTTGTTTCTTTTCAGTATTGCATCCCTATTTCCAAAAAATTCAAATAAAAGTATGACTGGAAAAAAAAAGACTGTTAAATTACATCCACATGGATGCTAATAAGTAGTCTCTAAGGTCTTAGCCACTTGCCTAACCAAAACACAAAGCATATGGGAAAAAAAGGAGGGCTGAAATAAAAAAAAAACATCAATTCTGTACTTTGATTGTTTAGTCTGTGTGGTTGAAAGAACATGAGTGTACGAATAAGAGACCAGGAGTTGGAAGTCTGGTGCTATTACTTGGACGTATAACGATATTAAAGGGCCCCCATCTGCATGTGTAGAGCAATACTCTTAGGGCTATATACATTTAGGTCTCTACTCTTTTAAAATCACAGAATCATAGAATCATTGAATGGCTTGGGTTGGACAGGATCTCAAAGATCATCCAATTCCAGCCCCCTGTCGTGGGCAGGGTTGCCAACCACAAAATCAGGCACTAAATCAAGTTGCCCACGGCCCCATCCAACCTGGCCTTGAACACCTCCAGGCATGGGGCATCCACAACTTCTCTGGGCAAAATCTTCTATTCGTTTTTGTTTTCTCTATATCCGTACGCACAGAAGGTGCGGGACCTTGTTCATGGGCACTGCACCCAGTGCTGTGTGTATCAGGCTGAACAGCCTTATTCCTAAAAGCTTCTCCAAAAAACGTGGAGCTGCTCAGAGCTTGCCATCTCCCCAAGGCCCGAGAGTGGGCTTAGGCACATGGCATGCAAAATGACCTGGACAGAGTTAGATTCATGAAACCTTCCACAACTGCAACTTGCTGTTATCCTGCTTTTATTTCTACTCAGGTAGATATAATGAAAACAATTTCTTTTTCAGTGCCCACATTTCTCTGCTCTAGTACAGCTTTTGGGACACTGATGAAATGACAACAGATTTCTATGTCCTTGCCCCACTCACACAACAAGCTTTCAAATTCAAGATACTTTACCTAAGAGGAATCCAAGAAGCACTGAAAATCTATGGTGTACCTTGAAAGGATCTTATACCCAGAGAAGAGACAAACCTCCAGCCCGTGCCAACAGCACTAAAAGCATGACAACGACTAAGTGCTTTTTCTTGGTCAACCATCAAATGCTTGCCACAGATGGGTAAAGATAACCTCCACTCAACCACGAACAACTGAGAAGAGTTTGGAATCACTTCTGTCCAAAAAGCCATGATGTCTTGTAGATCAAACAGCACAGTGCACCCTAGAGGTCTGGGTACCAAGGCTAAGACTTGACTCTAAGACCCATGATAAGTTGTTTTGATTACTTTTTAAAAGTTCACTAATTTTGTATGTCCCAGATGGATTCATTCACATTTTTAAAAATGCATAGCTGCCTTGTAAAAGAAGGACTGATCTCTTATTCCCCTGTTTTAGCCCGAGGCCTCTTCACTAAATTCACAGAGAACGTTTTCTGGTAGGTAAGGTGAACCTCTTCTCTTGCCTTTCACAGAACTGGTGAATAATAAACCACTTCTCACTGAAGTCTTTGAAAAAACAAATTTCACTCTAAAGTAGAGACCCGGCTAAGACAGCTCAGAAAATCACAAACTAGTGGGAAAAAAAAATAGTTTCCCACAGAGAATATCATGCAAGCTCAACGACTGCAACTCAGGAGAAGCATATGCTCAAGTTCAACACATCTTTTAGCTTCAGTTTCTAAATGTATATGATGAGATCACTTGAGCTGAAATTATTATAAAAACTTCTGTGGGCCAATGTTCACTGAATGCAGACAGAGGCAGCAAAAATTTCTTACAATGCCAGGGCCTTTCCAAACAGATGTTTTATTTTAGTTTTACAAAACCATGCTGTTTAATCTTGTGACACAATCTACGGTTTATACATAAAAGGATTTGGCATAGATATATATATGTGTATGTGTATTATATATACAAACACATATATGAACAGACACATACTTAAAACAGTTTAAGAATTTTAACGCTGGCATTCATATGGAGCAGAGAAATACTAACAGGAGAATATCAAATAGTTGTTATGATAAACTGTACCCCACTCCATTTAGTGTTTCTTCATCTGTAACTGTTTACCAAGCGCCCCTCATCAGCAGATAAATATTTCTTCATAAAAAGCTTATAAAACTTCTCTTGTTAGCACATCTCTCTAAGTGTTAACTGTCACCATATCTCCGAGGGTGTTACTTCCCTATATCATCAGAATAAAATGTTTTTTGCCTGTGAGTGTTTTGAATTGTCTCTGAGTGTCTGAGACTGTTTAGCTAAATTGTGGTTTCTTCGACTTCAGCAGTGAGTGACTGTCTGTTAATCAAAAGCTTCTGTCATGCAAGAGGTCAGCCCAGACGAGGGGCTCCCCTGTGTCATGGTCACAGACCCCCTCTTCATCAAAGAAAGAAGCACCCCCAGCTCCTAAAACATAACAGCGAGGTATGACAAGAGATTGGAGGTATGAAAGCAAAGGACCAGTAAAGGCTCTATCCACTCCTGAAGTTGACATGTTTAAAATTGTAGTCTTTGTCCTTCCAGTATAAAATAAAAGAGTTTTCTTTATTGTTACAACAGGGGAAAACTGCCCTCAAAGCTTCCATCTCTACTAATATTATTCATACCTTATGGAGGCAAGACACAAAGCATGCATTAAATCATAGGCCCTTGAAAACGAATACCTGAAACTAGTTCATATCCAAAACAGCTCCTTCTCAAAATCAAAGTGGCATAGAAGTGGATTAGAGAATCCTGACATTTAACATGAAGGAGTAAAATGTTCACATTTTTTCTAAAATTATTGTTTTTTACAGAATTTTTCATTCTGCGTCAAACGCAACACATTTTGAACGTAGTCCATCAGAGCTCATGCTCAACCCTGAACCCTTGGCACTTCACCCATAGTTGAAGTGACCTCCCTCAAACATGCAAACATTAATACAGCAACAGTGAAAGTTGAGGAGAGGGCTTCCCTTCTGCTCTAAACAAAATCCCCAATAATGTTTCTTTGCTATTCCATCAATCTAGACATAATCAAAAATTTCTACAACAGCCTCAGGGAACATCTCCTCCTTTACTTTCCTTTTAGTAGGAATAAATGTCCTGCTTTACTTGCAAATTATTTTAGAAGTATTTAATCTGCGGCAGTTTAAATTTTTCATGAGCACACCTTTCAAAGTCAGATTCTGAAAAGTATTGTACGAAATTTAAGTATGTCTATGAGATTTATGATTAAACAAGGCCTACAGAAATTAAATTAGGTAACAAGCATAACGTTAGTTCATGGCTGAGCTAGCACTGGAACTTGAGAGTCCTGCTTCTGAGTTCTCTGATGTTAGATTGCAATGATTTGGAAAGATAGACATCTTGGACTCCCAGAGGAAAGTGCTCCAGACAAAATAAATCACTGTCAGAAGTGGGTGAGATTCCACTGAAGTCATGCCAGGGATGAGTTGAGCAATTCATCTTCAAAGAAGTTTGTTGCATCTTATCTCCAGGAAGATATTAATGATATTAATGGCACATTTACGCAATGTAAGTTTCAACATGTAAATTACCTTTATTAAGACATTTCTTTCAGTTGTTTGCACTTGCTTTTAAACCAAACTATAAAGGACTTGTTACTAGCCCTACAACCCATCCCACTTCTGTTGAAACCAAAGGTGAAACTCCCACCGGCTGCAATAGGAAGCTACTGAGCCATAAGGCTGGACAAAACCTGGAACTATGTATGTACTTGCAATGGTGTGCTTGGAAACCAAAAGAGCAAATAAAGAGACAATATTGTCATCATCACCATTAGGGCTGGTAAAAAGCAGGCTAATTGCTATCTTTAATTTAAGATCTGCTGTACATCTCTGGTTCCTGGGATACAAGTTATCTTGCCTATCATACCATAAAGCATTCCCAGTGCATGTACCTAGGAAATTTCACCTGCAAATAAGGAATATACAGCTCCTCAGAACAAACTTTTGGGCTGTCAAGGTGCCCAAAACCAAGGATAAGCAAGCAGAATGTTTGGGGAGCTCAGAAGTGGCTATAGACTCATGTCAGACAGGAATGAGATGAGTAATTAGAGTTTGGTAATGGCTGACCAAGAAAGCATGTAAGCAATCAAACTGCAGTTCTCTGGAGTTCTTGATTTCCCAATCTTGATGTTCAAGGGAGGTGAGTCTGTGAGCCGTGTGGCGTATTGCAGAGGGCCCTTCGCACTCAGCTATGCCACCATCAGAAAAGTTCATAGCTGTGCCACTGACTACAGTCATAATGTACAGGAATAAAAATAGGCAGTAGCTCTAAAAAAAACCACTCTGTTTTGTACTCTGGGAGTGACAAGTCAATAACTATCCACTGCTTGGATCTCTTTGTACCCCCCATCCAGGAAAATGAAAATTCATAGGGCATACCTGGCACACAGACCTCAGTTCAACCCAAGGAATCTGCATGAATTTCACCCACTCCTCTTCCCTTTCAAACAGCTCCATTCATTGCAGCCACTTCACTCTCATTTCATACAAAGTGAGGCTCAGAGGAAGAAAATTCTTCTCCCCTCACATGTCAATACAGAGGCATTGATACGGCCAATGCTCTCACCATATCAGCTTCCTCAAGCTCTGGAAGAGTAAATGTAAAAGTGAAAAAGCTGTCTGCCCCTCAATTCACAACAGAGGCAACCCACACAAAACATTCCTTCAAAAAAATCTCACAGAGTTTATAACACTTGCATGAGGAGCAGAGAGCTTTGTGTGTAGCCTTCCTCACTCACGAAAATTACTATCAAATGTACTTTTCCTTTCTCTAACATGATGGGGAACAGTTCAGTAATTAAAGAGCAGCTGAAGGGGATATTTTTAGTAGCTTGATAGCTTTAAGATTGCTGGATTATCTGCCAGGAGTGAGCCGCACACAAGTGTGGTTATAATTGGAGGAGCTGTGATTATTCTGATGGGAAAAACAGCACCCCAGGTCACTCGTGCACAAGCATTTATTCGTGTGCATGCGTGTTTGACAGAGGAAGCGCAGTGTGAGGGTCAGCATTCCTCACCTCGTTTGCAGGCCACATCTTTGCTCCATTTTCCTCCTCAAGCATCACACACGCACACAGACCCTCACTGCACAAGGCAACGGAGGTGTGACAATGTCTGTTTTGCCAGGCATTTTCCATAATCCTCCACAGACGCCTGTTCCTTGCTGCCTGGAGGCTGCCAGGGGCTGCGAGGAAGAAGAACCTACCATATGCAGGCACATCCATGTGCCAGACTGCACATGGCACAGTTGGAAGGGGTAGCTCACCTGTGAGTTCTGCATTACAGGATTTGCTGCATTGCTGAGAAAAGCTGGCCCAAGCAATGTTGCCTAGACTAAAAAAAAAATGGCAGGAGATGATGTAGGAGTTGTCTGTTGCAGTCTACAATAGACAGTCACAAAAGTTGACAGAATAGCTCTGTTACTCTGGAGAGTTACTCACTAGCTATTTTCTGGAGCCTAAATATCATTGAAAACAGAGGGACATCTTATGCCACCTTGGTTTTATCATCAGCTCTTATATTCCCAATTCTTGTACAAAGTACAGAAATGGAAGGCCAAAGAAATTGGCCAGAATTCAGCCAGTTGGTGTCCCCTCCCCCCCCCTTCCTCCTCTCCTCTCCTCTCCTCTCCTCTCCTCTCCTCTCCTCTCC
>NC_034410.1:96845902-97011455 GCF_002078875.1 Numida meleagris
CCTCCCCTCCCATCCCCTCCCATCCCCTCCTCTCCCCTCTCCTTTTTATTATCTACAAAAATAATTTAGCCCACTGCTTTCCAAGATGCTGCTAGTAGTATTTTCTCAGCAGATAATCAGTTTTCCTACAGAACCTGGCAGCTCTTAAGTAGCCTTGAGAACACCTTGCAGCTGCAGACAAGCTTGTTGGAGAAGACTGCTGTTTAATTCAGGCAGTCAGCAATCTGGCTGGCTGCTCACGGGCTTGAAGAGCGTGCACTTGGATAACGCACTATCCAGATGTTTCAAAGATTTTATATGTATATAAAATAGACTTTTTACTTACATATAGGTACTATATATGTTCATATGCTGCTCATATAAATATGTATATAACATACATTTTACATTGATAAGTAGATGGAAATGATGGAAGGAATTCAAAACTTACTGCAGTTGATGGGAAATATCCTGAGAAAATGTATATACCTTACTTATTAAACCATATTAATGCCTTTCTACCCGTGGGTGAATTCCCACTCGGTTATACTTCATACTGTATATGCTTTACTTCTAGTCTATGGAGCTATCCACAGACTCATGCATGTCTTCCACGGATGGGGAAACTGAGGCCCTGGGAAAGCAAACAGCTTGCACGAGTGTTGCACAACCAGCCAGGCATACCAGTTAGAAATGGTAACTCTCCAACACTTCCAGTCACTTCATTTTTTTCCTCCTCTTAATTTTCAAATGACTTGGGAAACCATGCTTCTTCATTTTTCTTGAAGCCGGTGCCCTCAGTGGCTAAGACAAACCTTGGTGAGGTCATGGTTTGAAAGTGCATGGAACTGGCATTCTTTTACCAAAAGACACTGCTTTGCCCCACTTTGGGGGGAGCTTTGGAAAAAAAGCACTTGTGCTTGAATAAACACGAGCCGGGATCTTGAGTATAAAATTTAGTTTGAAATCTGAACAAAAGTCAGCTTTATAATGAGCAAAGAAAAAATGCCTGCACATGAGTATCTCTGTGATAGCTGTCAAACGCCAAGGCTGTGATAACCATGATTCGAAATCAAGATTGAAAATGGCTGTGATAATATCAACACTGAGAAATAAACAGCCTAGGTAGGAGAATGAGACTGGATGCCAGCCAGCCAAAGGGCCACTAGAAAAACCCATGGGAATTGTGAGACAAGGTTGTACTTTAAATTTGAGCTTGTCCATTTGCGTATCTAAGACATGTTGCAAGAGAACCATCACTAAATGCAAGTCCTGAACTAAATCATGAAAGATAGTCTCCCACCTGGTCCTTCCATGCAATGCTCAGGACCACTAGCCTGCCTGGAGCTGGTTCGATTTCCCACTCCTTCTCTCTCTGTTTGCACTTTCTCTGCCAAGTGGAAAGGAAGACCATGGGCAGTGCTCTGCAAGGTATGGAAATCCCATTTCCCAAATGGCTTTTTATTAACCCAGAGAAGCATTGGCCCCAGAGGGACTACAAGAAGAATATAAACTAAGAAAGTGACTCCCAGGTGCTATACAGGAGCTAGCTGTTACTTGAAAGTCTCATGTAGGCCTGGCCAGTCACATTAATCCATTTTTCAGTTTGGAAATGAAATCTGTTTCTTTGGATAGTTTATAAAAAATTGCCAGAACTTCCATTTTCTCTGAGAAATTAATCAAAATAAAAGTTTAATTTTATTCTGAGAAAATATAAGCAGTAACGAACAACGCTCTACTTGTGTTTAAATTTTTCCAGAAGTTTTCTTTTGTCTTCAGAAATGGAAACAGCCACTGGTCCAATCAGTTGCACAACTCTGCAGAGCAAGAAGATATATGGAAAGCATTTTTGTCCAGACTGTAACAAATTTTCAATTGGTTAGTTTGGCCGTTGCATTTTTTTTTTAAGTCACAACATCAGAAAGCCACTGTGAGAACAATAGAACACATAATGTGTACAAAGGCATTTTTACCACACTGGTTTTTATGACATCTGAATGCCATGAATGAATGAAATCAGCAGTGCTGGGGAGAGTGAGAATGGCTTCTAGAGCATACCCGCGATTAATACCTTCAGCCCCCATTTTCCTTGCTTCCATATGAATACTGCCAGTGTACAAGCATTAGCTGTTCCAGCTGGCATTGCCAGCAGCCTCCTCTAGGGCAGGATTAAGCTCTCAGCACAGGCAAAGGAAAGACCCCTACTGGGTTCACTGGAGCTGCAGCAAGCTCCAAGGCTCTGGCTGCAGGAAGAGTCCCACAAAACTGTCTGTGCCCATAGTGAAGCAATTCTAAACAGAGAAGTTGTGCCTTGGCTCTGAACAATCCAATCACAAGCACATTTCAAGTGCCAGCAACAAGTGAAGATGCAAAGAGGGGAGTGTGTTTGAGTCCTTTGCTTCTTTCTTTGATTTCACTCTGAGGTATTGTCCGAGCTCTGCAGGGTCTGCTCTTCATGTTTTGTTTTTTTTTTCACATTCTTATTACCACAACTTTACAAACTGCTCTAGGAAAATTGAAAAAAACCTGCTTCAGATAGCCACATTTTTGTGATTTTTGTGAAATCGGTGCTCTCTCAAGCAAGCCTCTTCTAGCAAATGGATTTTGAGCGGTGCGCATGTGCATAAGCGCATGTCTCTGCATGTATATAAAAAATTAAAAATATATATTTTAAAAGGAGGAAAAAAGACTATGAAGACCACAAGACCTTCATTTTCACTGCCTGGACTATATCTCCTGAGCCTATTTCTAGCTAACAGACCTTCAGTGTGTATATTGTATCTTATAAGACTAAAACACAATAATTCCCAAAGCACACCTCTCAGGCACTGTGCCTACCTAAACAAGGAGGAGCAACAGAGCACAGACCTCTGAGGCAACCTGCACCACCTCACAGATGAGACTCACCCTCAGAGCCACAGTTTGCAGGTGAGCATCACCACAGGTTCAGGCCTGAGAAACTAAAACCAGACTCAGTGTCCTTAAAAATAATTGTTATGTTCCACAGGCTCCATTGAAGATCAAGCAGCCAAAGGGGAAATGTGAAACACTCTGCACAACTTCATGACCAAACATTTAGAAATTACTGCCAAAGGCTCTGTCAGTTCCTTTTGTTAACAAAGAATGAGAAGAAAAAAAACAACAACAAGCAGGTTATACATATTATTCAAAAACATAAAAATAATAGATGCAGTAACTGATAGCTCCTGTTATATCCGACAAACTGTAAGTTCTTCAGTCCAGCTTGAATGAAGAAACAAAGCAACTGACATTTGTTTTGCACTGTAGAACAGTTTAACTTCTCCCTCAAACAGCTGAAGCCAAAATCAGACGTCATATAGTGTATTTTTACGTATCAGACAAACTCTTGGCTGATCTTGTGGATTCCAACTTGAGCTGGGCATGTAGCAAAACCTCCAAATCTCCAAATCTTCACTTGTTCTGATGAACTTGTCATGGACAATCCACAAACAGAAACCTCACAGACTTCTGATTCCTTGTCAATCAGTCACTCCACTCCTTTCCAATAAATTTTTACATTCCACTCTTTTGCCACATTCAAAAGAACATACTGTCTTTCAAAAAACATAATTTAGCCATCAGCTAGTTGCAGTTGTGGCACTGCCAAAGTTATTACAGAGTGAAAGAGTGCTACTCCATTCCATTTTTCTCCATAGCATAAAGCATCCCACTCGTGGCCCCCATTCTTTCCCATCGTGTCTCTGCTTTAAATGTCTTTCACCACAAGACTGGCATTGGCTGTCAGCTAATCAGTCTGAGCCTGAGCTAGACAAGTGCCAAGCTGATCAGTCTAGGTCCTTGAAGTGTCATGCAACAAGCCCAGCAAATAAGTTTTCTTCCTATTTTAATACTTTCGTAGAGAGCCTCAGCCCCAAAGTACATTTTCCATCAGGTTAGTTTCCTAAATGACCACTTTCTGTGCAAATTCTGCTCACTTCCTTTTTTTAAATGCTTTTGCCTCTATGATACTTTCGAAAATACAGAACCACAGATTCATTAAGGTTAGAAAAGACCTTTAAGATCATTTAGTCCAACTGTCAGTGTGAGATGTCTTTGTAAATGATCTTACTTTATACCCACATTAAGCACATACCCTGCCCCAGGAGCCCAAGTTCACAAAGTCATGGTTGGATTGGTTAATATAATTTTTAATGGGCATGGATGTGACATGCTGCTTAGATCAAAGCGCAAGGAGCTGTTATTTGTCACTGCTTCCTGTTACAGCAATAGTAAATGCAGAAAACGGGCACAGTAATGAAACAAGTAGAATTAAGCTGGGCACACTTTCAAAAAAATATTGTGCATCAGTTTGAAAAATCCCATGTCCTTAAAATATCGCAAAATAAAAAAGGCTAGTAAAAGACAAAGTATAGTCTGTGTTGTTTTTGGAAAGTTCTACCGCGTCTGGGTCCACTGGGTATTGATTTCATTTCATTTCATTACCACATCTGAAGCTGTGCTGATAGTAAATCACAAGCAGGGCCTAATTTACAAAGTTGGCTGGTGGAGCAGAAAAGTTATTCCCTTTTCTGCTTATGAGAAGCTGTTGGTGATGCTGCTGGGGGGGATGTCCCTTCCCAGGGGACAAATCTCACACTTCTTGGACAGATGTTTTTTTGCACGCTCATCTTGCAGATCATTTTGTTGCTTGATTCAAAGATGGCAAAATAGGTTATGTCCACAGGAAAAAAGTCTCTCCTTTGACATGTTGCTATACTGATATCATTACACTTCAAAACTGCTCACTCTTCATTACTGGTCACAGTGGCGTTGGCTACCTCTTACATCCTGGGTGCACATTTCTGTTATCTCCTTCTGACTCATTGCTTCCTCAGGTGAGGCAGAAGGCTGGATACGTCAAGGGACCCTACAGGAACACATACATGGCTTTTCAGGGACATAAACCTATCAGTTAGCATTAGCAGAGGTCTTACATTAATAGAGCCTTCCTACACAGCTGCCAAACAAGTAAGACTCTTTGAGCTTGCTGCTTCTCAATAGGCAAGACATCACTAAAGCCACTACTCAGCCCAGCCACGGGGCAGCTCACTTTCCCTTGTGCACTATCTTCCACATGCCACAGAATCATAGAATGGCTTGGGTTGGAAGGGATCTCCAAGATCATCCAGTTTCAACCCCCATGCTGTGGGCAGGGTTGCCACCCACCAAATCAGGCAGTAGGTCAGAGTGCCCTGGGCCTCATCCATCCTGACTTTGAACACCTCCACAACTTCTCTGGGCAGCCTGTTCCAGCACCATGTGATATCATGTCCTGGTATCACTGGTCTGCAGCCCAGCATTATCTCACCCATGATTCTGGCAGAAGCTTCCCTTAGTGGAGGCAACCACCATGCACGTACATGAAGTCCTTCAGGGGTCCCCAAGACTCATAAACGCAGATGCTTGTACTGAATCTAAGTGAACATCACTGTCTTCTTTGGCCATTGGATCATTCCTCTCAACTGGTCATTGACCAGATATCCACCCACTACAGCCTTGTAGAGACCACCACCAAGTGCTCTGGAAACTGTCCCTTCTGGCCCGAAAAACATTTGTTTGAACGAACGAGTGTAACCCTGAGAATCCAAAGCACCAGAGCTCGCATTCTGACTCACCACTTACTTGTTTCTGTCTCAGTTTCCTCTCTGTATAAGCAAGGAAGATTAAATTTATTCTTCCTTCTCCAGGGAGTTGGAAAGAGTCATTATTCTTTGTATTTCTTTTTAATCACGCAGCGTGTAAACACTTTATCTTAAACCATTCAAAACTCAGTTATGTTGATTTTCTCAAAATTTTCCAATTTGTTACACATTCTTTGTCATGGGACGCTACAGCTGAGCCTACAGATGCAAACAAAAACTAGAAAATACGATGTTTGTGAGCAGTGGGCAGTATAAAATAAAGGCCTGCACTCAAACTCAAGCACAAGTTGTTAACACGCACAAGTCTAAGAACATGTGTTTCTATGACCAGGACCTCAGTGGCTGAGGTCCCTGGGTTTGCTCAGCCCAAAGCAGAGGAGCTGAGGGGAGGGCTCATGGCGGCTGCAGCTCCTCACAGGGAGCGGAGGGGCAGCGCTGAGCTCTGCTCTCTGGTGGCAGCGACGGGGCGCGAGGGAACGGCATGGAGCTGTGTCAGGGGAGGGGCAGCTGGGGGTTAGGGAAAGGACCTGCACCAGCGGGCGGTGGGCATGGAACAGGATGCCCAGTGGTCATGGCCCCAAGCTGCCCGAGTTCAAGGAGCGTTTGGACACTGCTCTCAGTCATGGGGTTTGGATTTTCGGTGTTCTGTGTGGAGCCGGGAGTTGGACTCGATGGTCCTTGTGGGTCCAACTCACGACTGTTACGGCCATGGGAAAACGCGCGGAGTGCAACATCAAAGGCGGTAACTCAGACGCCTGCTCTTTAAAACGTCTAATTTAAGTGAAGAAACGCGACCCAAGGGTTTCCTCTCCTCGAGTTCTGTCCCCCTGCCCACGAAGGCGCACAGCCGCTCCATACCTGTGGAGAACCACATGGCAACACTCAGACCGCCCCACGCATCCTCCCGCGCCCCGACCCGCCCCCACCCGGCGGCGGGCACCCCACGGGCCGCCCCTCCAGCCCGCCCTCCTCCCCTCCCGGCGGCGGTAGCGCGGGAGTCCCCACCTCCCGACCCCTCCTCCTCCCGCTGGAAGGGGAAATATGAAGCGGAGCCGCCGCCGCGCTTCGCGGATACGAGTGCGGACGCGTCAAGAGGCGCGGGGGGCCTGGAGCACCGAGCGGAGCCGGAGCTCAGGAGTGGAGGACGGGTTCTCCGAGGACAGGCGGCGTGCCCTGGCCGGGCTGCCGCCCCGCCAGTCGCCCGCCCCCTAGCGCCGGCCATGGGCTGCCCGGCGCGGCGCTGAGCACGGCACGGCCCGCGGTGCGTGGTGGCGGCCCCGGCACGGAGCGCGGAGATGTCCGTCCCGTACGGCAGCCTGATGCGGTACCTGTTCCCGGCCCTGCTGCTGCACGGTGAGTGCGGGGAGCCCGGCGGCTCCGCGGGTGGGGACGGGGCGCGGGTGGTGCTCTCGTCCTGCGGCGTGGGTCCGGCTGAGGGGTAGGAGCGCGGCCACGCAGACCTCGCCCGCTCCGCCTCGTTGGTGCCAGCCCTGGATAAAACTTCGGAGCAGCAGGGTGCAGGTGAAACCATAGGGCGAGCAGCCGTGCCTCTGTCCTGCTCGGCTGGACACCTTTACGTGCCCGGCTTTAGGACGGAGCGGCTGGATGGGCAGCTGGCACAGCCATGCGTCGGGCGTTGCCGAGCGAAGGTCCGACCCTGCCAGACCCTGCTTCACCTGCGGCCGAGGAGGAGGTTTGTGGCCGGGAGGTGCTCACTGTGGCGTTTGCCGGCGCAGGGCACCGGAGGCTCGGGGTGTCACTGCCCGCCGTTCTGCTAAGCCATGGACTGACATGTATCCAAAACCCCAAGCAGGCAAAAGTTCGGTGCCTAGTGTATTTAAACTTGTGTGTGCTGCATGCAGCGTGTACATCCAGCTCGTTTGTCTAGAATCACGATGTTCTTCAAGAGCGACTTCTGAAAGGGAGGCTATTTAGTTAGCTGCTTCAGTATGTCTAACATTTGGCAGCCAGATTTGAGAAATCCGGGCGAGATATCGTTCTCCAAGAGTGACTCAAGCTCCTCAAGTCACAGCATCGTTTCAAAGCACGTTCTTAACTCGAGAGTACTTTGTAGCATCCAGACTTCTTCCGTTAAGTTTCCTAGGACCCTGATCTGGCTTGTAAAAAGAGGAATTTGCTTTAGCTGTTAGAATGCAAGTAACCTACATGGATTCAGGGTGAGATCTGTAAGTGGGGATAAGGGTTTCAGAGCTATTCCTGGGATTGATTTTGTGGAGCAGAGATTGCCTCTCTCTGTGTTTGTACAAGTGCTAAGCACACAGATGGTATTCGATAAATAATAAAGAGCATGGACTTCTGATTGTGTATTTTGTTTTGAGAGACAAAGAGCAAGAGACCCTGTTCCCCAGGAGGGGGCTTTATACCCTTCTTACAGCTCAGCAATGAAATCCAGAGAGAGCATAAATGTGTTTAGTTAAGCCAGACCCGCTGGGACGCCAAAGGTGTTTCTTAAAACTCTTGTGATCTGAGATGTAAGAGTGAAAATGGGAGGCTTGGAGTTAGAGGGTAAGGAGAGGAGGTGTAATTACAGGGTTGGACTGCCCAGCTCATCTGCTTGGAATTACAGAGCAGTGCTGAACCCTGGCTGGAGCGGGAAACAAATCAAGGCTGATGATCAGATCAAAACAGCAGCTGCCAAAAGAGCACGAAGTAGGAAAATAGTCTATTTTTTTCCATCTGTGGTTACATTTCACCAAATAAAGTGTACCTATATTCTTGCAGAACGATGCAGCTCGGTGGCTTGTGTGTAAACATCTACACCTCAGCAAAGTAGCAGTGACAGTTCGGATCTGAGCTTTGAGTGTGGGGAAATTGCCACCCTTAAAAGCTTGAAAATGCCGTCAGTGTCACCCGGTGGGTTGAAGTTCAGCCAGTCTGAATGTGCTTACCCTGTTAGCTTTAACTTGGCCTGGAGCTTTCTGTGTGTGCCGTGGAATCAGTAGAAGCATCCTTCAGCCAGTGGCCAGCCCGAGCTGGTGATGTGTAAGAACAACCAGCGGTCCCAGGGGATCGCACCGTTAAGCCTCTTTACACCATGTCATGTTGTCTTCAACTTTTCTAGTGCACCTGGCAAATTAAGAGTTAAAAGTGAGTGAGAGGGTGTGCGTGTGTGTATTTAGGATTTAAAGCTTTATAAAGCAAGTTAGAATGTCCTGTAAGACTAAAGCTTATGCTTTCATTATGTTAAGAAATGCCTACTTTAACGTCGCTGAATTACTATTTGGAAAAACTTGTGTTTCTTAGTCAAAATAAAACCTGTACAATGTCATAAGAGGTTTGCAGCTGGAAGTTGTCCATTATCGCTGTTTTCTTTGCTTAGAGAGAAAGCCACAGAAGTTTCAGATGTCAAAAGCTAAGATCGTTCAGCTCCAAAAGACCTGATTAGTAAGAGTCACCTCCAAGAGGGTTCAAAATAAATATGGCTAATTACTTTTGGAAATGTAAACTTTTTTTTTTTTTTTACAAGTACAGATGCTAAGAAGAAACCTCAGCTTATTTCTGATTATGTTACCGCTAGAATAGTGAATTAGAAACCCTAACTAAAATGATTTGTTGATAACATCGTGGAAGTAGCCCTAATAAAGATGATGAAGACAGGACTGCTGGGCTTTTCAAAGCAAAACTGTTTATGCTTTTAAAAGTTAACTGGCAATGAACTTAAATTAGTGTTTAATTTCAAAACCTGTTTATGGAAAATAAGTAAGTGTATACGATGTAAATACCCATATCTGTAAAATGGACCAAAATTGCACTCCATGCTGGAGGCATGTGAGATCTGTTCCCTCTGGAACATGCTTCATTTGGAAATCTGGAAGACAATGAATAAAAGCGGAAAAGAGGGAGTTAGCAAGCAGAGCTAGACTCAGTCTTATTAACAATCTCATCAGCGTAAATTCAATTTCACGCATGTCTGTAGCTTGGCTGTGGGCTTGCAATGATAGGAGTTGGTGGTGGTGAGCAGTCTTTGCGCTCCGTAGTATGTGTAGGAGACAGGCTGGCAAGCGATGGAGCCCAAAACTGATATACAGCATGCTGATGGCAAGTATGCTCAGCAGTTTAGATCAGTAGTGTTTTATTTATGGACGCAGTGCTCTAAGTAGGGTTGCTGGAGGGTGCGATGGCCCATGGCAAGCTGGTTAGCGCTGTCTTTGCGCGGACGCGAGGCCCACCTGAACAAACAGCCACGCCGTGTGTGGAGGACGAGCCATGGCCTGCAGGCCGCACGGCAGTGTGCAGATGTCTGTGATGGAGACCAGATGTCGGCTTCAAAGGGGGTGAGACCCAACTACTGTCGAGATTGGATTGCACTTCAGCACAGGGCTGCCCCGTGTGGAGGTGGGCTTTAATTAACCCTTTGCGACTCTGGCAGAAAGCACGCCCACTGGGCAGAGGTGGCTTTGCTCTTGGCGTCGGGGGCTGCGGGGATCCGAACTGACAGCCATGCCCATGCTTAGCAGGGCTTCCCAACTGCACAGCTGGTCAGTGCTGGGTCCTCTGATCTCCAAGCAAGGACAGAGCTGTAAGATAGCAGAGAGTCTAAGCCTGGGGCAGCTAGCCTTGAGGAGCTTCTTTCTAGCTCTCCCATCTAAGGACACTTTATCTTCCTCCAGGCCCTTTCACGCTCTGCAGTGCTTGTTTCCCTCTGTGGGGGTGTGAGGCTCTTTGGCAGCTGTGCCTGAAAACCCTGCATGCACAGGAACATCAGCGGATACCTGTTAAGGGAAGTCATTGTCCTGTCTGCTTTTATGACCAGGAAATTCAGCTTTCCTTTCCCGGCCCCTTTGTTCACAGCTGCTAATTTAGGTCCCAATCCTTTGAGGACCGTTTGAAGTTCCGAGCACGGAGAAAACACTGGTAAACACAGACAGTGGCTTGGTAACAGGACATTATATTCCCCACTGTAATTACACAAGTTTGCACTGCAGCCGAATGCCTGTCACGGGCATTATCTAGCACTCTCCCACATCAAGAAAGAGAGTAATCCAAATGTGTATTTATTTAATTGTGCAGGGCGACTGCCCAGATAAGAACTATAAACTTAATCCTGCCAATTATCCTTTATCTGTGGTAAAGTTTTTAAAGTTTCAAACAAGTTCAAACTTGAAAAGGGCTTGGAGCAGAGCTGCAGCCTGAGTGTTCAAATGTCATCATGTGTTTTGCACTTGGACTACCACTTGAGATTGTTTTAATTTGTAACAGAATGGTGCTCTTCTGGACTTAAACTGCTATAAACGAAAGACCAAATGGTTCCTCCTGAGCAGTCCCAATCTAAATCCAGTTTTTAGTCCTACTTTTTGTTAACATTTATTCTCCTGTTAAGCCAAAGGTGAGCCTGCTGAAGGTGTAGTAGCTTTGAGCCCATGTTTTGAAGTGCTCCATTTGGCCATATTTGAAGCCGTGGCTTCCATTCTGGTAGAGGTGTTTGTTAATTAAATTGATTTAAATCTAAACAGTTTAACCTTTAAGATTATTCGAGCTCTACTTTTGCAATCTTGCAAAGTTGAGAACAAAATTTGCCTGTGGTGTCTAGATATGAATTAAAAGATTAGAATTTGTGCTCAAGCACATTACTTATCATTATTGATGGTGCAATTGTACATTATTTGCATACTATTTTTCCAAAAACTGAGCCATTGAGAGTTTTTCACAGAAATGTTTGTGAAGAGCTTTTTGTGAGCAACTTTTGAAACACATTTGGGTAACCAGCTGCCAGCAGATTGCCCTTTCAAGATCGGTATTTTACTTGCAGCTATGTGCAGAAATCTTTGAAGAACTTGAAAGTAACCCATCTTCCCTTCCAATTATTTTTATCTGCAGTGGTTGTTCCCACATCAGATAGAGGTTTATGGGTGAACCCCGAGCCTGAAGCCCTCACCTTATCAGCACCTGGTGTAGTGGGTGCTGCCAGCTATGCATTCTCACCTGGCAGCTGCCCACACCTTGCTTTCCCACTCCAATGGGTGTTGGATCTACCTCTCTAACAGTTGATCTGTGGGGCACTGAAGGGGATTCCCAGCTGGGAGACAGAGCTGCAGCACCTTGTGTACTGTCTTCAATGCAAACTTTGGTGCTAAAGCTGTATTGCAGTCTGCACTGCTAGATCTTGATTATGAAAGTGAAGCTGGTTATCAATGCATCAAAAATGCATTTGTTGTTCTTTGTTTTGTTTTTCTAGGAGGCATTTTTAATGGGCTCTGGAATTTTCTTTTTTCAGTTGGACTTGCTGCTGTGAATAGGCAGCCACTATTGGGAGGGTGATACAATCTTATGGCCTATGATCATGGTGTAGCTACAGGAAGCGTTAACCAGAGGCTTCACAGAAGTATTACCATTAGCCTCATGCAAAGAATGGGTTTTATTTGAAGTCTGTCACACTTTTGAGTGATTACATGGTGGACTGTCTTTTTTTAAGAATGTGCAAGATTCTTTCGTATCACATCAAAAAATTAAAAGTAAGTGTCAGACATTGAGTCTGAAATATGTGGCTTATCATAGAGGTTCTGGAGCCTATCGTCTGTCAGTGTTATAGGGAATTGCAGAGCTGGATCCCTCTGAATGAAAGCAGTGGCTCCAAGTATGTTGCAACCATGCTTGGGCTCCAAAGTGGGCTTTTAAGAGCCGTGAAATTCTTTTCCCAGTTTTGTGAAAGCACATTTTAATTGTAAGCCTTCCAGCAAGCAGTGTCCAACTTTGAACATCGCCAAATGGATCTTTTACAACGAATGCCATCATCCCCACGAGGCCTCAGTTTTGCAGAACACTTCAGTGTACACTGCCAAAGGGAAGCAGGGGACACTGTGCTGCTTTGAATTATCCACGGTGTGGAAATGCACAGAAGACAGTGTTCGGCTTCATGCCCTCCACAGAAAGTACATCACCAGCCTTTGTTAGGGATCTTTAGGTACCACAAGGGAAGTTAGGGCACCTTTGACTGGAATTCATACAAGCATATGTTGTTATAAACAAAAGCGTTGAAATTATGACTCAGTGAGGAAGAAGGCTGTGCTAAATTAAGTATTTCCTTGCCTCAGCAACACAAACATTAAAAAGTGTAGTGAGCAAGGTAAGGGTCCCATCATTGCCTTTTAATCTTACACCATAATCTGCATTCTGATAGTGAGGTCCAATGTATGGGATGCTGCCTGACAAGTGTGCATCTTCTACATCTCTTCCTCCATCTCTACGGTCTTTCTTATGTTCTCATGCTTGTCTTGACTTAACTTCTTCCCATCATCATTTGTCACAGTTTGATGGATGAATCATGAGCACACGCTTGCTTCTCAGATACAGATCTCTGTGGCTGACAATGCAAATCTCCCATCCACTGGGTACAGTTTGTTGTTTGGAAGACAGAACTACATCCAGCCGTACTTCCAGGGAGTGCTAGAGGCCAACTTACTTTTAAGCAATATCAAAAAGACACTGCATAAAGTCATACAAAGTTTCACTCCTTTTCAGAAACCCCTTCTTTTCACCATTTCCTCCAGGGAATAATTGGCAATGGATAATGCGGTTACTGCATCTTTTCTTTGGCTTTGTACATATACAAGATGGTATCCTTCTGCAGGAAGATTTTTGCTTGGAGAAATTAAATGCCCAAATGTGTTTAAATGAATAAATCATTCATTTTCAAGCGCATCTGTATTCATGAATCGTATGACATGTATTATGGAAAGCACAACAGCCTACAAGCAAAGTGCATGATACATATGCCTTGGAAAAAGTCACTTGAACCATTTCAAAACCTCCTCTTAATGGCAGATTTCAAATGCTTAACAACTCCAGGCAAAAATGTAAATTTTCAAAGGCTTTTTCAATGTGAGATAATTTCTTTGCAGAAGACACCCTGATAGCTGTGTTTCTGTTGAAAGAGTTAGTAGTGACGTCTCCAGCATCCAGTGGGTACCTTGCAGGAAGTATCCTTTCTGACACAAAAGAGCCATGGATAGGAGCACTCCATTAAATAGAACGTGCTGAGGTTTTTGGGTGTGTAGAGATGTAGGGATAGGAAAACTTGTTAAAGGAGAGGGTCTCAAACATTAGCTGTGGTTCATAACAACAGAAATAAGTGTATGGTAAATTCCACTGGACCTGGCCAAACTTGTTCTTCTGGCAGTGTGAGGGCCTATGACATCAACCCCATGCCCACAAGGTTTCAGATAAACCTGATAAGCTCAAGTTTTTGAGAGCTGAGTTCTGTTCCAGGTGAGCTGGGCTGCCAAGAGATGCAGAGGGGCTGGCTTAGGGCCAGGAGGCTACATCCATGAAAGACTGAACCTATCTACTAAATCCTGCCTCTCAAAAGATTGTCAGCTTCAGGAGAGCATCATCCTGGTGTGGTCATACTGCTTTGGAAGTGGCCCTGCCATTTCTTGCTTCAAAACAACTGTTGTTTGGTGCACAAGTGAGACTGCTCAGCCCTGTAGAAAGGCCTGAGAAGGCTGGCTTTCAGAAAGAAAAAAATACTGAGCCTCTGAAAGTCCTTTAAGTGCATCTCAGATGGCATGCTCAAATATCAAAGCATCTCTCGTATTTATTACCCTTTAGAAAGGAAGGCCATAAATTCTCATTCAGCAGGAAGAATTATTTGTAAACTGCAACAAAGCTGCTAGATCTTCTAATAAAGACCGTGAAGTTGTATCCGTTAATCTCATTAAATCTTAAGATCATTCAGCGATAAGTACTGTTTACATTCGAGTATTTATAGTCATGTTTCTGATCACTTTTTACTCTGCCTACTGGAAAACTCCTTGCCTTTGTTCAACATAGAAATTGCTCTTTTTAAATGGGTGACATGTATTTGTATTTCTAGCAGTGCCATTTTCCCAGGTGTTAACCCAAGTTTATTCCAGAAGACGTAAAACCTAGTCAACACCGTGAGTCACTGACACAGTTTTCTTTTAGCAATAGGAAATGGCAAAGCTTGGAAATGGCATCTATCTGAAAATGAATAATGCTGATTTTCTTGTATATGCATGGTGGGACTGAGCACAGCCTTAAAAGTGGGCTGAATGACAGACCTTACATTTAGAGGCTGCTCTTCATGCTTCATGTTTTGATGACTGACCGGCGGAATACAGAGCAGGGTCTAGTTTGGTGGCTTGGGCTGCATAGGGTGATCCAGAAAAGCCCAGTTCCAGAGCCGAGTTCGGCAGGAAAGTCATCAGAAGAGAGGGGACAAACCCTAGCCCTTACCCCTGGGAGCACGTGTCATTGAGCCTTCCCTCTCCCCAGAGAGCCAGACTGGCTTCGAGGGCACACCCCGTATTCTTTTCCTAGCCCAGAGGTCCTTAAATTCCTTTTGGCAAAGTATTAACGGTTTCCCACCCGTTATGTAAGTTTCATGTTTTTCACCTCTTAACCTCTAGATGTATGCTTTTCTTTTGATCCATGTTTTCCAACATATCTAAGAGCGCTCGGTGCCTAAAAGAGTAAAGATGCATTCCTCCTCAAGCTACATATTCATTTTGTCCAATTAATATTGTGTAGAAAGATCGCTGGTGGGTTTTGTATGCATACATTACTAGAAACCAAAATTACTGTGTGATGGAGACAAAATTAGCTTTTGAAATTCCTTTTCCCCTTTAAAATAAAAATAGCAGAATCTGCCTCTAATTGACCACCTCAGTCATCACAGAGGCTTCCTGTGTGCAGAGGCTTTGCTTTTAAGATCTGTTTTCCCTTGGCTTTCAAGAGTAGTCTTTGTTTGCAAGTTTAGTATAGAAGCGTTCAAATTAGAAGGGGGCTGAAACCACAGAGTTTATGTCCAGATCTGGATGCAGCTTTCTGAGAGTTCCAAGGCCCAGGTTTCTGATTGTCCTGACCAGAGATTAAAGAGGTGTCTGTAAAATTTAGCTCTAGAGCCACATCACTGGGTGTAGAAATGCAGCACTTCAGTTCAAGCCCTTGTAGAGTTACAGAGAAGAAGAGCATTGCGTATTTTTTTTTCATTTTTCAAATGAGACAAGAAATGTAACCTCTTCTTTCCCAGACACATAACATAATGAACAAGTGTCATTCATCACAAGATGTTCACAACCACCTTTATCATGTTGAAGGCTCTCTTACTAGGATCTCTGGATGATTTCTGCTTTTCTATTGCAGGGCTGGGAGAAGGTTCTGCTCTTCTTCATCCGGACAGCAGGTCCCACCCCCGCTCCTTAGAGAAAAGCGCGTGGAGGGCTTTCAAGGAGTCACAATGTCATCACATGCTGAAACACCTCCACAATGGGGCCCGCATCACTGTGCAGATGCCTCCCAATATAGAGGGACACTGGGTCTCTACCGGGTAAGGAAAGATCAAATGAGGTGTTTTGAGTGGTGTGTGTGGAAGAGGAAAGGGGAAGGAAGTGAAGAAGGAAGGGTGAAAATTCCCACTTTAACAAGCAGGGGAACTACTTTCTTTAATATGGTGATGCTCCAAATTCCAAATGCTTTATATGTATATATGTATAAAAGAAGAAGGAGCTGTGTTATGTACATAGGAATAGCATACTATAAAACTGTCTTGATGAATCAATTTGTAGTCTGGATTTTAAACAGCACGCTGTGAAATATCTTTAAATCTCTTTTTGAATAGAAAAGAGACCATCGAGTTGCCAAAATGCTTATTCAAATGTAACATTATACTATCTTAGACTGCATGCATTAGATCCATTGAATGGATCCTTACTTTCAGAGTGTTTGTCTAGCACAAGTTTTTTTTAGCAAAAGAAATTAAGAAGCTGTATTTCATCAGTTCTGTTTCTCTCCATACGTGATAACTTTTAATTCAGAGAGCTATTTTGCTTGCATGTCTCAGCAGGCAGTAGTCACCCATTTATTTCAAGTGAGTTGTAGAAGGAGAATCTTGGGCTTTTTAATAGAAAAGTATTTACATTAAGCAGTGCAGTTAACAAAAGAGGGGAACAAGTTTGAAGGTACAAAAGGACTTTCTAGAGAAACTGGAATTTAACTGCTATTTACACCTTCAGTAAAAAAGAAAAAGAATCATTCTTCATTAACAAACCTCAGTACTGCATGGTCTAAATTCAAGCCAAGCAGGAGTTTTGCATTAACTGTCAGAAGTCTGCATTAACTGCCACCCCTCTTGAAACGTTGAGCGGGAAAGCTGAGGATGAGATCCTGCAGGTCCTCTGCAGACCAGACTGGGCAGCGCACTACAGTGAAGCCTTTGCAGCAGCTGCAGAAACCAGTTCCTTGTGCTGTTCTGTGGATATTTGGCATTTCACTTTCCGATGTTATCAGTCCTTTTGCTAAATCTACCACGCAAAAGAGAAGAATAGATCTTTAATAAGCTGCGACTGTTTTCATAAAATCAGTCACGTGGTAGTCTTTAGACAAAAAGGAAAAGCAAAATATGACTCAAAGTATTTAAATCTACAGCGAGTAAACCCGTAGGTAGATACAATCACCACAAAGCAGTATACTACTGTAATAGCAGAGGAAATTCTTGGTAAGTTGGCAGATCATAGTTACCTAGTTCCTATTTACTTCAGAGAGACATGAGTACCCAGATATTTCCATACCCACGCAGTGTTGCTCATTCTTGTCACCTGTAGTGTACGTGATGTGCCACCTTGCTAAAATTTTGTTTCTGTCACTTTTTGCCTTCCCACAGCTGTGAAGTCAGAGCAGGCCCAGAGTTCATCACAAGATCTTACAGATTCTATCACAATAATACATTTAAAGCCTATCAGTTTTACTATGGTGGCAATCGCTGCACTAACCCCATCTACACATTAGTTATACGTGGCAAAATTCGTCTCCGCCAAGCATCCTGGATCATCCGAGGGGGTACTGAAGCTGATTATCAGCTGCGCAACGTACAGATCATATGCCACAGTGAAGCAGTAGCCAAAAAGCTAAGTGAGTTGGTGAACAATACATGTCCTGGATTTATACCAGAAGATAGTCCCTGGGAGCAGGATGTGAGCTATGATTTGCTCAGAGAAGAGAATGGCTGTGAATGCACCAAGGCTCTGAATTTTGCCATGCATGAACTGCAGCTGATCCGCGTGGAGAAGCAGTATCTGCATCACAATTTAGATCACCTCGTGGAGGAGCTATTTCTTGGAGACATTCATACTGACGCTACCCAGAGGAGATACTACCGACCCTCCAGTTACCAGCCTCCTCTTCAAAATGCCAAGGTATGTATGTGTATATGCCATCTTGTTAGGATACTAGTGACAAAGCTCATGTTATTCAGCTCTTCTGAATCAGCGTACTAGTGTAATCTAAAATGCAGATGTGGTTCTAAAATAAGAGATGGGTGGTGGCTTTGCAGATGATGCAGTCAATTACAAAAAGATCACAGAGCATATTTCATGAAAATAGTAACTCTTTTGTGGTTTATGAGACCGCATCAAATGCATGATAACTGATGAACTAAGGCCAATAAAGGCCACTCTGAGTCTGAAAATGGTATTGAAGACCTCCTGCAGAGGTGACAGTTGCTGGCTGGGACTGTGGTTGAAGGCTAGCAGCAGAGAAGAAAGGAAGTTTGATACAGGACTGAGAAAGGGCTAGAGAAACAGGCATCAGTGGATGCTTGTATAGCTGCAGGAGTGTCAGGGAGAGAGGAAATCAGATTGTATCAACATATGGAATTTGGGTGATCCATAATCTGAAGAGAAAAAGAGGAAATTGGAAAGCAGAGACATGAAAGGGACAGCATGAAGGGAAAAAAAGCAGATGGACTGTGCAGGTCATGGATCCAGAAGCAGACGCACACATTAATGAAATGAGAAACAGGTGAATTTAGAATGGGTCTCTAATTCCATTTGATAATTCAGTTTTCAAAGGGGCTTCAAAATGCCTTCAGCTTCATTGGGAACTGATCAACTCATGGTAAATTAAATAAAAATCAAACAGGAAGAGTAGACATTGATGGCCTGTAGCAGGAGGTCTGTCTGTACATCTTTCCTGGTGACATTTCAAAGGAACACAGCAATTGAAACCACATTGCAGGCTGCAGTTGTGATCAGTATGTTCCAGCTAGATACTGCTGCAGGATCACTTCCAGCTAATGAGTTATCACCATTTTTAATCATCTCACTGTGTGACTGGTTCAAACAGCAGCTACAACTTATCAGCAATAGCAGGAAACACAACAGGGGAAATGAGAGTTTCAGTGAGAAAGCCTTGGCTCTCCCTTCCATTCAAAGCCACTCTGTCCACCCTGTGTCTACCTCTTCTGAATATCAAACTGCAGTAGTTCAGGACTTTACATGATCTGTCTGTGATCATTTTAAAAGCTTGTCCTGGTGATAATTTCAATCCCCAGCCAGCTATGCCTCCATACAAAGACTGCTGTTACTTCTTTCATTCTTATGTTGTCTTCAAGTGACATGGGACAAATTTGCTTCTTGTTTATAAACATACATCTTCTTAAAATGGAGAGTATCAGCAGCAGCAGACGAACCACAGAACATTCCTCATCACAAGTGCTGGATTCAGCAGTTTTAATTGTCTTAAATTAATTCAAGCTAACACATCTACTTTGCTCATTTGGGATTGAAGGGTCTTTCCTAAATCTGTGCCTTGAAAGAGATGTGTAGGGTCAGATTATCTGACACCAGCTACATTACATCTGTTCAGTAAATATGGTAGATCTTTTTCTGGCCACATGGAACAGAGACAAAAATCTTGATTTAATCCACCCAGCTGATTATATTTTCAGATCTATCTGTTCAAGTTTAGTTATCCTGTTAGGGTCTGATAGATGACACAGTAAATGCCAACATTTCCACCATTTTGATGGTGGTAAATGCCACCATTCCACCAAAACAATCAGGTGTACTGTCAGCTGGCTTTATGAAAATAAGACTTTGGCCACGTCAGAGTACTGTTAGGAGACGCTACTGACGGTTTTCCTGCCTGCCTCTTGTACTATCATAGCATCACTTTTTGCCTTTAAAATACATCGCTTCTAAAGTGTAATGCACAAATTAAAAGGATTAAATCTTGCATAAGAAGGTCTGTTTCTCAAGCCACGTTAACTATATAAATCGAAAAGGCTTTGCAGATATCTGAGAGCACTGAAGCACTCATTTACACTCACAAAGCCCATTATCTCAGGCATGATATGATCCATTCTGACGTCAGTGAATGACATTATGTGGAAGGTAAGAGCAGTCTCAATCGATGAGCTGTGGCAGCATGGAGGGAGCCTGTCTGAGCCCCCCCTGCATGCGTTTAGCTCACAGCCCCACGTGTCATGGTGGGCAGATCTTGTCCTGAGGTATGTGTGCACTGAAATCAGTGACAACCTGTGATGTGGATCCCAGAGGAGGCTCCCGTACTATATGTTTACAAGAACCAGGGGAGTAGAAGGGCATACAAGCCAAGTTGTCCATTGGTATTCATGAAGTGCAGTGCTTCCAAATAAGACTTTTGGTAGCCAGATCTTGGCAGGGGCTGAATCTTGAGGCTGAATTTATGACACTGGAATGCCATTCATAAGAGTTCTATTTATTGGCTACAGGAAGTGCTGTTACTGTAGAAAGCAAAAGTTAACTCTGAGTACACCAAAATGCACAAGAATTCCATCTCTCCATGACATAAATTTCATAAAGTTTCATAAACGGAGGCCCCAGGTCCTGACTTTCTGACCTCTTTGTCCAGTTCTAACTTCTGGCAAGTTACTTGGCCTCTGTTCTTCCTCAAGGCTTTGTTTGGACAGCCTGGTAGGCTCCTGCAACATACAGTATTATATGGTGAGAATCTGGATTGCTGGGACAACAGTCTCAGCTGGAGCCTTCAGCTGCAGAGCACGAGAAGGCTGAAAATGGACTAAGTGTCCCACAGCGTGCATTCTCTTCTTAATTTTGGTGGGTTCATCTTGTTCAGATTTGATGTGAAATTTGTTTTGTCTCAAGAGAAGTTGGACTTGCTGGTAGTAGACATTCAGCATGGCACAAATAACACATATCCCTAAAAATGAGCCTTTATATTAGCTGCTTTGAAGGACTTCTGAGTTTTGGCCTGTACTTACCCATGAAGTTCCCTATGCCAACAGGTCCTCAGCCTGGCTGTGGGACTTAGTGTTTGCTGGATGGAGAAAGAATAGTAACAGAGATGCTTTTTTTTTTTTTTTTTTTTTTTAAAGCACAGGCAAACATACTGCTGGAAGGTTATAACCCTTCTTCTTTGAACTCCTTTCCTTTTCTAATTGTTGCTCCACTGGGACCCAGCTGAAAATGAGTTTAAATGCTAAATTGAGTTTAAAACTACAAGTCACAGACTCCTCTGGAAACTGGACACCATGAATAAATAGAAACGTTAAATCAACTTGTTTTTTTAAGGTTTTTGCAGTCATACCAAGAGGTTGGGGAGGCCAGGAAATTACTTCTGAAGTGAATCAGGTGTATTGTGTGGAATCTTTCATTTAAGGCTTTTTTCATTTCCTTTTTATTTATTTTTATTTCATACTTATAATAAAGACCTGCCTAAAATAAGTTAAGAGGATTCACATTTTGAGTTAAATTTATAGTTAAGCCTCTATACAGAAGAAAGTTCCACCCTGCTCAAGAGTTTACACAGCCTGTAAGTTGGATGCGGTAGCCACATTCATTACTTATGTGGTTGAAATGAATGGTAATTAAAAGCAAATGATTGCTGGATATGCTAGGAATGCCAAAGCCACATGATCAGGACTTTAAACAAATAGAATTGGACCTTCTCCAAACTCCTGCAGTGATTTCACCACAGGGTGGTAAATCAAAAGGGCTGTCCAAAAACCAGACAGCTTTATGCTGAGCTACAAATCTGAATAATTTCACAGATTACCGTATCTCAAGTGTTCATATAAAATCAGGGAGCTTTTAAAAATATCTAATATGTCATCTCCTAAAGCTTTACAAATGCTCTGAGATAAGAGCATACCTTAAACAAATTCCTCTTGTAAAATACATGGAAGTTCCTAAGAGCAGCTGATTAATAGATCGCTATATAGATTTATCTTAGCAGTCCTCCAGCCTCGCTCAAGGTAGGAATTAGAGCTTGCTGATGAAGTGGGCTGAATGTCTTTGATGTGCCTTGATGTAGGGAGTTTAGAAAGGGATTCGTGCTAGTGCACGCTCAGGCTCCTTAGCCAGCAGGAGAGCACGCTGGTGGAAGGGGCAGGGTGGTGGAACTGCTTGGCACTCATCGCTTGTGTTTTACAAAAATACACAGATGAGGGCAACACCAAGCCTGGCTGCCTGGTCATAAAATCACACCTTATTTGCAAATTCATACAAGTACTTGTAGGGAAGGAAGGCTTGAATGCAGTATTCGTTCAAAGTGCGTGCCTAAAATCCTGGGAATGTTAACAACAGCAGTACTGGGATGCTGATTTCATATCTAATTGCCTCAGAAATAGAGTTTTGTAAACAAAGAACTCCTTGTGCTGTTTTATCATCTGACTAACAGGAAAGATCAGACCGTGGCTGTGAGGCCAGGTCATTCTGGTTAGATCATTATTTAGGACTAAGGCTGGAGTGGTCTGGAACATCACAAGAGTCCTAAAACATGCTAGAATAACCTTCCTCCTGCCTTTGCCATGCTCAAACATTTACTGGCCCCACACTCTCAGTAAGATTTTCCCATGGAAAAGCAATCCCAAGTTGTCAATTCTCTCTGACAAGTTTATTCACTGTTGGAAGCTGCCTTTGCAGCTAATGCAGATTCCACATATGGAGGCTGGTGCTTGGGTTTTGCATTAGCCAGGGGGTGAAAGAACAAAGTGCTCAAGATTTTTTGAGCTTTTGAAAAATTGGTGTTCATCTCTTTGAAACTCAGTTACTTCAGCTGTAGGGGAATGTGATGTACTGGAGAAGCTCCCAGGCGAGTGCAAGCATAAGTTAATAGATGTTAAACATGTGAAGTGCCTCCGAGAAGTAGGCAAAAGACTATCTCAACCAAAAAGTGTAATTTTGGAGGACAAAAATCCTATGTTTGCCAGAGCAGTGCCACCAGACTTCTGGATTAAGCCAGCACTTGAAGGGTTTCGTTTGTTAATTATTACTGGCAAAAGACTCTTAGGGAAATCATGAGGGGAGCGAAGAAAGAATATCAGAGAATGTTCAGATAGGTTAATTCCAGGTTTATGAAAAGCAACAGTGTGTATGATGCACTTCAGAGATAAGAGAAGCAATGAGCTTCTAGCTAAACCTTCCAGAGCTGTGTTGCTTTCGAAACCATATTCCTGTTCACAGATCACTGTCTGTTCTTTAACTGCAGTAAAAGTCTGCTCCAGCACAAATACAGCACCACAGAGAAAAATTAACTGTTTAAGCTTGCAAAATAAAAGAAGGCCCTTCAGCAAATATATCTAACCTACTGACACCCTGCTTCTTGTTGGCATCTAATCGCAATTACTTTATCTTTTGTAAGCAGCAGTGGAGGACTCGCTGGTGATATTGCTGCGCAGTTCAGAGGCTTACGTATGTTGCTTTTTAAAGGCATAACATGGCTTAACTTTGGAGTATCTGTTCCTGAAGATGGACGTTCAAAATGTTGCTTCATGTTTTCCAGGAATTTTTTTTGATACTTCCCAAAATATTCATGTCACTATAAATTAGTATCATCTCAGTGGGACAGAGGACACGCAAGTAAATTTGTCTCAAAGAAAGCCATTTTTATCTTTGTTCCCATCTTTTGCGTAGACTAAAGACTTTATACCAGAAAGGAGCAAGCAGAGGACTCTCGTTTTTCATTTTGGTTGTATTTCAGTTTTATGCAGGGTTGTGCAATGGAATCGACGCGATAGATCAGACAGCTGTGTAGTGATAGTGCCTTCAGATTCCTTCGCTATCTTTCTCTTCATGGGAGCAGTTAATAAAGGCTGTTCCTCAATATCTGAAAATATACGGTAATCATTTGTAGATAAGTCCCAGTGTATCTCCACCCTCCTTCCTGCATGCAGCTCTTCTGTTCCCCACCAAAAGAAATCCCAAACTGACAGCCCTGCAAAGGAGTTACCGCTCTCCCCAGCATTTCATTTGCTTCAAGATTTTTTAATTAAAGTTTTAAATCTTTGTTATTCTCCATTCCCTTTGGCAGGCTGAATTATAACTGTGTCAACTGTGCTTTTCAACTCCCCAAAGACAGTCTAATGCACGTTCGCCAACTTAGCTTCATATGAGGTCATGGAAAGCCTGCAAATTATCACTTTTGTGGTAGAGGGAGATTGCAGCCATTTGTTAAAGTGCTGTCCTGATCTGCAATTATCTAGAGCGGTGGAGGAGTGGAGCTTGATACTACACTGAACAATTTGTAGAAGTGTCCTTTGGGTGGACTCGGCTCCTTGGCAGTGTCTTTTCTGAATTTTTACTTGAATTGGTACCTTCTCCTAGCTGATGTTTTCCACGGGTTTCCATTTGTATTCATCTCGGGAGTGTGCAGTGACACCAGAATCTGGCCCTAGCATCTCAGGTGGTGAGGCTGAAGGCATCCTGGCCAGGCATGCCTCATTCTGATCCTATGGGCACCCTAGCCAGGCATGCCTTGTTCCAGTTCCGTATGTCCTGTCAGCATTCAGTGAGAGATCAATGCTAAGCATTTTCTTTCCTTTCTTCTTCAGTACTTTTCCTCATGGTAAGGATCAGCCCTAACAAGGAAGCACCCAACACGAGAGCAACATGAACTTTTGGATATCTGGAGCCTAGGCTGCCCCAGTTACTGGTTAGGAGCATATTCACTTTGCTGTGGGGCTTGTGCTAGCCCTTGCCACCCACAATACAGAGTAGATGCAACTCATCCTTTTCCAACCATGAACAAGACTGTGCATCGGTAACCAACGCAAATCAGTGCCGGCTAAAGGTGGTTTTGTGCCAGCTGGGAACCTTGGTCTTCCAAACAAGTTTTCCATGTTACACCTGCACAGATGTGGGTAATAAAACAGCAGGAGCAGAGTGTTGTGGAAATATTTTTAATGTCAGTACGTGACTTGCTAGGGTAGGATACAAAAATCTGAAATACGTGACTCCACAGGGTATTGTCACTGAGCAGGACAGATGACAGCAGCCCCAGCAGACAGAACAGACCCAGGTGGCAGTGCTATAGGAGAAGGGAGGGATGGGTGCACTTAGAGTAGCCACACTGAATATCTGAGTTTGAACAAAAACTGAAAGTTGAAAGGCCCCAAGAGAGATGCTGCAGAAAGAAGCTACAGCTCTGCCAAGGACTTCAGGGTTGGGCTTTGGTTTGACACTAGCATTACTGGGAGGGAAGAGGAGGGTGAGGAGTCCAAAGGTGGCAGAGCCAACCACAAAGAATACATACTGCAGCAGAACTGATGCTGGAATCTTCTAACCAAGTTACAGGATAGGAAGGATGTGCTCACTATGCAGTGGCTTCAGCTAAAAAGAGAAGGTGAGATGATTTCACAAATTCCTTTGGGAAACTGCTATGTAATTTCTTATAAGTTTAAAGACCTTGCAAATGCAGAACTGCTACTGAGAAAACCGCTTGGGTTCACCACTTCTTAAAGTGTTGGCTGCTTTTCTTTTTTTTTGAAGTGAGCTCCAAATAACACCAGCCTCTTGTCTCTCATAGTACCAGGCCTATTGAAAAAGTTGCCATACTTTTGGATGGTTTAGGAGCTTGCTGTAACGCATCACTGCCTTCTAGGCCTTTGTCTTAATGTATCTGGTCTGGTAAAATATCAACCATTTGCTATTACAAATGATGACACAGAGAACTTGTCAGAAAATGGTCAAAATCTTCATTAAAAATATCCAGAAAGCCCCTAAAAATGTTTCTCTCATTTTTTTTCAAATAGACACTCACTTATCACTGAAAAACATGAATACCAGAAAAACAGTTTTGCTTTGTTTCTCTCTTCCTCCAGACTGCGTATATTCATTTTTCCATGTCATTTCAGTAATAATCTAATGAAAAATATCAAATTATTTTTTTCAATCTTTTCTGCTAAGAATGCACCGCATTCTACAGGGCAAAGGTTGAGTTATAGATGGAGCTGTTTCAGACAACAGTGCTTTTAAATTTTTTGATTGAGATGCAGACACATTTTCAGCATAAAAAGTATAAATGGGTAGAGGAGAGAGCAAATATGTTTAAACAGGGTGTTCAGCTGAAAATAACTACATTTTCAACCTCCTCTTTCCTTTTAGTGCTTGTTTGTTTGGTCCCTAAATACAACTTGAAATACCTCCTGCAGGTCCTCTCCTTCATATTAAGCACTGAGTTCAGCTTCTGCTTTAATAGTAAGGGAAGGGTTTGGTCCATAGGTTTCTTGGACAACAACAGGGTTGGAATACAAAGGTGTTCAAACAAAACTGGAACACCTTCCAGAAAGATCTTTCTACGTGCTATTCAAATTCCATTTTACCATTGCAGAGAGCGCATCAGGGTTGTGTGATATTTTTTTTTTTCGTCCTGGACTGCGACGAATACTATGAATTAATGAGAGGAGGGTTAGTCCTAGGTAGCCATAGAATCACATGGAATTTAAAGAGAAAAGATATGTTGAGAAGGTTTGTGTTTCCAGCTATCCACAGCAATTGGGAAAAAGATCAAGTAACCTCATCCTTGTTTGCTCTTTTTTTATTAGAAACCTCCCTCCTTGGCTTCCAGAGCAGCCTGGCCCTGTTACCACTTCAGCTGAGGCAGCAGGAGAGAGGGATAAGGAAAAACGTTGGTGGAAATTTTCAGGTCATAAACTGTTTTCTCCCCAAGTACAAGAACTGAGTTTCCAGCCAGAGATTTGTGCTCCTTTCAACCCACGTGGCCTCATGGATTAATTCATAAGTTGGCTTCAGAGAAGCACCCAGGAGGATGAGGAGTTGGGCCTGCACAGATCAGCTCCAGGAGCTGCATGGAGGCACCTTCCCTCTGCCCTTTAGTGGGCAGCAGCTATTTCATGGGCTGTTCCTTTTAGCAAGACCCCAGTGTTAGAAATACTGTGCTGTACACCTAGGATATTCCAAACATAAAACAGATGTTCATCTTGTCCACTGATCACTTTATTGCTTTCTAGTTTATGTCCTGCCTAAATGAGCTTTTTATTGAGTGTACTTAATCGTGTTTGGACTCAAATGTCCTCTGCCTCTGTTCCATATTTTCTTTGAACGTCTGTTTTTAGAGATTAATCTTTCCTGAGACAAGTGGAAAGGGAGTGATTTGTAAGGCTTTAGCCAGTGTAATTAAGAGCCAAGAGCAGCTGACCAGAAAAAAGCAACAGTGAAAAATACAGTCAATTGATAAGCATAAATTACATGTAATTAAATCCAATTGTCTCATAAGAAAACCAGATCTTTCTTGTGTCTTGGACAAAAATTGTACTGAGGGGTTTTACATGTGGCATGTTCTTCCACTGAGAAGTCTGTAACTCCGTGGAAGATAGTACCAGAGTGAAAAAGGTTTACACAGGCTTAGGTTCAAGCACTAATCTCAGAGAAGCAGTGCGTTCAGGGTACAGCCTGATGAGATACCTGAACCACTCCGGTGTCTCACTGATTTGAAGGGGACACTGCTGCTTCCCCTCCTCACCTCTCCAGCCTCTCCCTGCTTCTGTCCTTTTTGTTGCAGCCTCAGCCCCATCATTCAGGTGCATTTCCAGTAACTAAAAGGTAGGCAGGATGAACCTTTATTAGTGGTGCAGCCAGCCAGGCCTTCACAGCTGGTGCAGTCCTTGGAAATTAAAAGTTATCATAGTTCAGGATACAGACCACTGTGGTCAAAGAACTACAGAGTAGTATTTGTACTGCTAGACTTCACGTTGATTTCTTTGAGGTACCCTGGACCTTCCCTGTGTTTGTCCAAGGAATCCCCTCCACGCACAGCAGTAGCATCAGGAGTGCCATGTATTCCCATTGCATGAGTTCTGCAAGTTTGAGGAAATAACTCCTCCTTATGCCTCAGGACATAACCTCAGTCCTGATAAGGAGGAAGGAACTGCTCACGGTTGTGTATTTGCGTTACGGAGCTCCATGAGCCGCCTTCTACCTGCTGTACTGCTTTCCACAGCCAAGAGACATCACAGGGGACCAAGCAGCTGCACGTAGGACTCATCTGCATCTTCTACGCCCTCTCTGTGATGGAGAAGACATGAAACAGTGATAGTACTCTCTGCCCAGTATCAGAGCCTTGGCTCGTAATTCAAATGGATATTAGTGTTGCAGGGGAGAGACAGAACCTAAACTCGTTGCTCCAGAAATGGCAAAAGGAATATTTATGCTTGGTGGTCCTTCCTGGTTGAAAGTTTCCTTCTTGTCCATGCACTAGATTTGAGAAGCAACAGAGAAATTCCACAAACATCCAAGAGTGACCAGGAAGACAAGAGGAAGGGTTTCTTTTTTTCTTCAGATTTTGACCAAGGGCAACAGAAACACTTGTTCCTGTAATGCTGTCTTTTCCCCATCTTCTTGCTTTCCTTCATGCTGGTGGGACAGTCACAGCAATGAAGTTACTGTGCGGTTTATTAGCTTTTATGGTATTAGAGAGCTGTAACATTCATCTGCTCCACTGTGGGACAGCAACAGTGGAGGAACAAGTATGAGGTAGGCACCTGGCTTGGCTCACTTTAGGTGTCTGTGCAAGGACACAGGCAAATTTTGTAGTTCTGTGAAACCAGACCACTTTCTAAAGAAAGAGACTTGACAGCCTCTAAAGGAAGGTGGAGTTCAACAGATCAGTTTGGTTAAGTCCCAGACAAGGTGGCAGATTAAACCTGGTGAGTCTACTATAGACAAAGTGAAAGGAGGACACCAGGCTTCTGTCAGATTGTGCTTGAAATTTGTTCAAGCTACGTACAATTTTAATTATTTATTTACTTAAGGCACCTAAAATTTCTGCCTACTTTCGGACAGCTCACAGTCTTTAACCTCCTACCAGTCCTAATGTCAAACAGAAAAGCTCTGTTTATTTGTACGAACTGAGATCAAGTCACATGGGAAAGCCACACAAGAAACCCGTAGCAAGATAGAAAGCCAGATGGAATCTTGATTCCCTTCTTGACGATTAGTAAACGCAAATTAAAACTTGCAGTTTCAGATTCTAACACCCCAGTTTCACAGTCTTTGTGCATTACCTGTGTTTCCAGTGTCCAGGAGAACTATATATTTTGCACCAACCTCTGCTTTTAGTTACAATGCCACAAAACCATGCTAACTTCACCAGTTCCAGTTCAACTTACTGTAACGCTATAATGTAATGAAAAGTACAGCGATAGTAGCGGAGGGGCAAAGTCCTTTGCTACAGCAAATGAGGACAAGCCCAAATGCAGCAGCCATGGACACAGAAACAAAGGAAGAAAGCTGCTTACCTTCAGAAGGCCTCAGGTAGGCAGGGACCTGCAGCAAGATTCCCTTGCTTCCACTGCCAACCCTTAAATGAGCTGTGGGAAGGAGTGGATCCTGGCTCCAACCCTTCTAGTCACTCAGGTGCAATGCATGCACCTGAGCACCTCTGGGTAGGCCCTGCCTTCCCACCAGGTGCTCAACCACTGATTCAGGCCATGACTTAGCATTTCTGCTACACTTAGTTAAATATTTTTTGTACTCATGGTCCTTCTATCTGTTTGCAGATGCTGAAACATGAATTTTAAAATTACTTAGCAGGCTCCACAAAGGGAAAGAATGATCCACTTCAGTAATATAGTGACAGGTGGCTCCCAGACAACCATGTAGATTTGGGTGGAAAGACCCTATGGAGGCCAGCAAGTCCAGCCTTCTCCTCAGAGCTGGTCTGTGGGCCAACTCTGGTTCAGGTGAACCTGGCCTACACCATTTAACAGGCACAGCTGTCCAGAGAAGCTGTGGTGTCTCATCCCTGGAGGCGCTCAAGGCCAGGTTGGATGGGGCCCTGGGCAGCTAAGCTGGTGGGTGGCAGCCCTGCCCATGGCACGGGGTTGGGACTGGGTGGGCTCTGAGATCCCTTCCAACCCAAGATTCTATGATTTCTTGTCATTTTGTACACAGACCATTAGTCTACATCCCAGTGAAGCAAGCAGCAGACTTTTATTGATTTTTACTGACAAACATACACACTATTTAATATGTATAAGAATGATGTATTGCCTGAGTCGTGTGTTGATTCTCTGAAGCTACCTATGGTCATATTATTGTGTTATGTGTAACTGTGGATCCTAAGTTGTGCCACGAGCTGAAGATAGCAAATGGAGAAATGCTGACTCCATAATGGCATATGTGGACCTTAAAGTATTAGTGATGATTTTGAGCATCTGTATAATGGGAGGAGCTCAGAGAGATCACAGAGGAGAGCTGGAAAAGGACATGAAGAAAAAGTGTTTGTTCTGTACACAACTCATTCCCCAGTGGCTGCTCAAACTGCCGAGGTGATGTGAGGAAACCTACCAGGTCGCGTTCCTGTGCCAGGGCAGAGTGGGCAGCACTTCTGAGAGGCCCTGTCTGCACGTTGTGAAACACCCTCAGCTCTCACGGACATGGCTGAAAACTGGGACACTTGGCTCCCAGAGGCTTGTGCTCAGCAGAACGGTTCAGCAGCGAGCCTTCATCGAGCCTGACAGACACTGCAAACCCTACTATTGCTGGAAGGAGCCATAAAGCGTTCACTGTGTTCAGCGACACTAGGCCGTATCTGCTTCCTGGAGCGCCACAGGCTCTGTGCAGGCTCACTCACATCTCCCTATCCATGCTGCTGTCAGCGGGGTCATGTGCCTGACACAGAGAGGAAAAGAGGCTGCAGTTGGGACTTTGCTAGATAGGCAAAGGGAACACCTCACAAGCTGGTGCTTGAGCTCAGGAAAGCTGACAAGGCCTAAAATAGCAGGTGGCTCTTCTCCCAGGCTGCTGCCCAAGTGAAAAGCACACTAAGGACAAACGTGTCCATCTGCAGTGCCAAAGCTAACAACTGATGCAAAGAGCTGAACAAGGTAATCATTTCTAACATGAGATTCGTCGGGTTCCTGCCATAGTTAAGTTACAGTCTGACCACATCATGTGTGACATGAAGGATACAGTCAGCCTTTACTAGATTCCATCAAAAGCTGAACTAAAATATTCACTTTAGATGTGAGAATTAATCTCTTAATTCCACTCCTGCTTGAAACAAATGCCCTGGTTATCTGCCCTTGTTTGCAGATAGCACCTGATGAGATTTCCTCTGTGCTTTCTTTCAGAACCATGACCGCACATGCATCGCATGCAGAATCATCTACCGCTCAGATGAGCACCACCCACCCATCCTGCCCCCCAAGGCGGACCTGACCATCGGGCTGCACGGCGAGTGGGTGAGCCAGCGCTGTGAGGTGCGGCCAGAGGTCCTCTTCCTCACGCGGCACTTCATCTTCCACGACAACAACAACACCTGGGAGGGCCACTACTACCACTACTCCGACCCCATCTGCAAGCATCCCACCTTCACCATCTATGCCAAGGGCCGCTACAGCCGAGGAGTGCACTCAGCCAAAGTGATGGGCGGAACAGAGTTTGTCTTCAAAGGTAGGGTGGGGGCAGAGGTGGCCACGTAGTTGGGGACGCAGAGCAGAGCTTGCTCACCGCAGCTGGATGACTAATGACTTCATTCTGTTGTTATTCTTGGGAGTGTTCTATGATTATTCTTGGGAGTTACTTAATGGGAGGCTCTTTTGGAAGGCCTTCTGTGAGCACCCAGCCAAACTGTGTAGCTGCATGGCATTTTGTGCCACTGAGGCCATACTCATTTGAGGCAAAATACTGAGATCTCTAAGTAAGACACAATAAAGTAAGACTTTGTGTCACTACCTGTTGGAGTCCAGCAGCCAGATGTCAAGCATCTAAGCAAAACTCTCGAGATTAGATCCGTGTCCTCGGGCTCCTCAGTAGACAGAAAAGAAAGGGCCTTCTGAAGGCATTTCAGGTCATAAGTGGTATAAATAATTTTCTGGGAAGACAGATATAGCAGCGTGTGTTGTTTCATCAGCTTCCAAGGGGGCCTAGAGCAAGCAGGGATGTCTTCAAAGCCAGCTTTGATTAATCCCATCGCAGTGCAGACTAGATGTATCTAAGTGAACCCCCTCAAGTACTCCAGGAAGCGACACTCAGTGGTGGCACTTTCCAGGTCCCTGCGGCTGAAAAGTCATCTCACACCAACAGCCTCATGGCAGCCTGCTCAGAAAGAGCTCAGTGGTTTTAACCACTTACACAAACAAACATCTCCAAAACACAAAATCCTTCCATAGCACCAGCCTCAGCAGAGCATGTGAAAACCCCGAGCACGCTGCAGGCTCCTCTCCTCCTTTCAGTTACTATGTGAGAAGCATATAGCTTCCTGCATGTCTTCAGTTTAGGAAAGTAGTTAGTTATAAGAAAGGATTTACTCATCTAGGATTTCCATAGGATGCAGGATATCTTTGCCTGTCAGAGCTTTTGCTCTTCTTAGTTGTATGCAACATGTTCCAGCTCAGCTCCTAGTTTTTGCTTGAATTTCAGGTTTATAATATGCCAGGTTACTTCACAGATCAAGGTCACTAATTTTGTTCTGGTAAAACTTTCAGGTTGCTCTCTTATCTCTTATGCACACTTGAACTATTACCATCAAGTGTTGAGCCACTGAGTCAAATATCTGCTTATGAAACCTCAGAATAAAATTCCCAACAAGTATAAAATGATATGTACATTGTTAACGGCCTGCAAAAGAATCTGGGAGTTTGGTGTGTTTGGAAGTATGAGGGTTGGTTATTCGCTTCTGGTTTGGTCAGCAGCAATCCATTCAGAATTTTTTTCTTGATACAGTACTAAAAGCACACAAAGTATAACTTCTGCTCAGCTTCCATAGGCCCATTCAGTTTGGCTTTTCCCAGCTTTTTAAACTCAGCTGAAGAATAAAGTGAAGAAGCTGCAATATTTCTGTTTGATATTGCAGCCTCCGCTTATATAAAAATAAAGTCCCCATCATTCAGAAATACTTAAGTCATGAAAAAAGAACAGGTAATATATAGAGAATGCGGTATTTTACAAATTTTCCAATTGGAAATTATTAATTCCTTAGCTTTAGATATGTTTCAAAATGATACATGTAGGTTATAAGTAGCCCTCCTTCTTGTTTAATAGGGATGTTAAAAAAATGCAAGTAGAGTTTTCTCATTTCCTCTTTAATGCATCTCAACTAGGCTTTATCTGGGAAGGATTGCCTGGAATTTATGTAAAGCTCTGCTCAATCTCTGGCTGAGATATGGAGCCATCAGGTTTTTTCCAGCTGAATTTTTGTGTGCGTGTGCATTCTCTGCAAGAAGTAATTACACCAAAGGTGTATAAAGATGCGAATAGATTTGTTGGCTACACCTGCAATGTAAAAAAAATGATTTAAGGAAGAACAAACAGAGATTCAGAGCTGCTGTAACTCCTGTTAGTTAGCTTAAAGGACAAGCCAACATAAATTCAGGAAGCACTGGTACCTACACAGAGATGTATTCAAAATAGCCTTATCCCCATGCTTTCTAAATGCATTAAGCGACACATCTGACTTGATCCCTCCGTGACATCACTAGCATTAGTCATTAAAAACAGAGACAAAAGGGTCAGTTTCTGAAGGATTGTGCAGTTTCCTTTCCTCAGTGACCGCAGCAGGCATTGATCAAATGCTAAGGTTGTGCCTGCAGAGGACATGGAGCGTGCTGCGCAGTGCAGGCAGTCGAAAGGGTCACAAGGCCGATGTCAGCGTGTCCCCTTCGCTTTCACCTCTGTCCCTCTGCTAACAGGTCCTCTCTTCCTTGCTCACAGTGAACCACATGAAGGTCACGCCGATGGATGTGTCCACGGCCTCTCTACTCAACGTCTTCAATGGGAACGAGTGTGGAGCGCAGGGCTCCTGGCAAGTCGGGGTGCAGCAAGACGTCACCCACACCAACGGCTGCATCGCGCTTGGCATCCGCCTGCCTCACACCGAGTACGAAATCTTCAAGATGGAGCAGGACGCCAGGGGCAGGTACTTGCTGTACAACGGCCAGCGACCCAGCGATGGGTCCAGCCCCGACCGACCGGAAAAGAGAGCCACGTCCTACCAGATGCCTTTAATTCAGTGCGCTTCATCCGTACCCAGATCTGAAGAGTCACCAGAGGAGAATAAAATACGGCTGTATAGCAGCAGGGCACCAGCAAAACATCCCAGCGCCCCAGCTCTTGCTTTGGTGTTGTTTATTTGTACTGTGTCATATTGGGACATTCTCAGCTAGAAGTGAAAAAACTATTTTTCATGACTACAAAGCCAGGATTCCACAGACTGAGGGTTGTTTTTCTTCAGAAAGAAAGGGACGTTTATTTTCTTGATGCACTTGAATGCCTGAGAACTGTTGTTCTTTTCCTTATTTCCCCCCTCCTTGAATCATGAACGGCACTCGTTTGATGTTTGTGCTTTGAACTTCATCCAGTCTGATCCCTGGCCTGACATGACTGCACAAAAGTAATTGCACTTTAGGACTGCAGACTTCTGGGGGGCGGGAGGGGGTCTCCTTTTCTTTTTTTTTGTTTAACTGCTGGGGTGAACATTGTGATCCTGCTTCGTTGTCTTAGCCATTTTACCGTTGTCGTACTGCTCTGCCCAACGCTTGGTTTGTCATCAAAATTTTAACTCCATGGAACAAATTGGTGACAGTGGCTTCCTTTTGGCTTCAGGATTCTGGTAGAGATGTGTATACAGGATGGAAACCCACACAGATTTACCTGGTCGTGATCTCACAGCTCAACACAGAAGGAAACAGCAAATCAACCGCCCTCCATTGAGATAGTGCCGAATGGTCGATATCTCAAATTAAAAGATATCCCAAGTAATTTAAACTATTTTACAGTCATCACATTGTAAAAATAACCAGTGGTTTAATGCTTTCTCATTCAATTTTGTTAGCTGCGTAATTGCATCAACACTTCCTTATGTATCTAGCAAGTGGTTACAACCAAGTCCCTTTCAAGCCAGACAGAAGAAGCATTTTTTCTGTCAGATATACGCAGCATGAGTAAGTTGCTGATAAAAGTCTGCAGTGACGTGCTCCGTTGCCATATTGATGAGGCCTTATATACCCCATGTGCAGTGTTTGTACCTTGGGTGCTGTATCAGCCAGGTGGATGAATGAAAGCAGCAGGTCTAATGTCATGCAGCCCTACTTAGCCACCTGGTTACAGTGATGTAAGTGGCCTTAATAGGAACAAGTGATGGGTCTCAGCAGCAAGCCCACCATGGGCCCCAGTTCTGCCTTTACTTCAGAGAGCAAGAACGCAGCAGGAAGCAGACCCTCGTTGTCTGATGGATGGAGGCCAGCCCTGCCTTACCAGAGCAAAGAGCAGGAGTCGCACGAATGCTGCCACCGCCTCCCCCCTTTTCTCCTTGCTAGACGGTCCCAACATGCACTGTGGTTTCACCGAGCTTGAACCCACATTGGTTTGGGCAGTCACTGCTGACAGAGTTGGATAGGCAGAGCCCTTGGATGATGTGTTCCATCAGCAGCGGCCTGCCCCGAAACCCGCAGATTTCCCCTGTGGTCAGTACATCCTCATGTACATACTGACACGAGTGGAAGGAGAGAGGGTGAGGGAGATGTTTAGGGCCAGGAAGGAGGTACAGTTCGTGGATGAACCATGTTCCCCACATTAATGGGGAGTAACTGAGGACATGGCTCAGCCTTGAGGCCTTTACTGTGTGAGTGTGCTGGCTCCCAGGAGGAAACGTGAGAGATACAGGGAGTGAGGTCACAGCTCTCAGCTGCCCAGTCCTGTGCTACAGGAGGAAGAACCCTCTAATGGGTCATTCCCAGAGTCACAGGAAAGGCCCATGCTGAATAAAGCTTTCAGCTTTACGTAGGTGAATCTCCATGCTGTATGCTAGAGCTAAAGCATGCTTTGGAAACAGTGATAACGTGGGCCTTCCTGGCCGAACAAGCAGGAAAAAGCCATCCAGGCAGCAGATGGCCATACTCAGGCTCGCTGCCTCCTCACAGAGCGTGCCTTCTGCACAGCTTGTTTCAAGCTGGCGTCAGCCTTTGGCAGGGATTTCCACAGAGTGGGAACAAAGTCCGCTCACCCGATTTTCAGGCAGCACGAGGAGACACAACCACAGGCTCTCGCTGCCAGATCAGTCACATCTTTCACACTTGTTCTCAGGCATGAAAAACTGCAGAAAGCCCATGAATAGCTCAGGAGTCGGAATCAGAGCCCAGGATGGCTCAGCAGTGCTCATCCACACACCTGATACCAGATTCTCCTTCAGCCTGATGGAAGGAGCTGAAAGCCAGCAAGTCAAGCCCTAAGAACCGGAAGGGAGCTTGGTTTTCTCGTAATAGACCTCACTCTTGCAGTCAGCAGATTTCCACCAGCACGTCTCCAGATGAATTAGTGAGCTATTACAAGATCTCAGACACATCTCTTCAAATAGTGGCTTAGCCTCTCATTTCTGTTTAAGACATAGCTGCATGAGTGAGCTCCTGTTAGCTCTTACTTGTAAAGATGTGCCTGATGTGGCATTCCTCCAGCCGCACGAGACAAGCTTCTTTCACCACCAACCATTGCCATGTTAGGTGGTCTCATCTCTGGAAAATACAAATATCCGGGAGCTGTTAAACTCTGATCCTTCCGAATGTACATGCCACACACAGCTGAGTCCTGGCTGAAACCCACCCGTCCTGGTAAGGCAGGACTGAACCCAGTGCCAAGGAGCCAACCCATAGCACTATGTTCTGTATTCACCAGGGCAGTGGGCCACAACTGATTACTGCTTTAATTGCTTAATGTCAGGAGTATTACAATAGTCTCTCAAGAGAACTTCAAGCTCAGAGGGTAGATTTAGTTTAGACTTAAGGAAATAATCTTTTGGCGTGAGGGTGGTGAGGCAATGGAATAGGTTGCCCAGAGATGTGGAGGATGCCTGGAGACTTTCAAGGTGAGGCTGGATCAGGCCTTGGGAACCTGATGTAGCTGTGGTGTCCCTGTTCATTGCAGGGGAGTTGGACTAGATGGCCTTTCAAGGTCCCTTCCAACTCTAAGGATTCTGTGATTCTATAACTACCTGTCCTTACCTCAAAAAAGCACATTCACATCTGAACTACAACAGTTAAATCCTTGTTATGAAGCATGGGCTTGCAAAGATCCAGGTTTGCCAAGACATGGGGCTACGCTAAACACAAATGTGACACAATTTGTGCAAACTGTGCAAGAAAGGCATTTTCTTTCCCTATTATTTAGAGATGGTTAAAAAGGAAGCACTAGAAAAAGACCTTCATAATGGCACTGCAAATAATCAAATTCTGGTTTATTTTGGCACTGGATACAATGGCTCTTCTGGTTTATTTGTATTGCTGACTTGAAGCGTAATTCTGTGATCTGGGTTCTTTGCATGTGCTGCACCTTCCCCCCTCCTTGGGCCTATATTTTCCCTTTATTTTGTTGTTAGAAAACAGAAGCCAAGTTGGACACAGTTATGTCACCCTTCAGAGCGCATGGTTTATTTGTCAGTCCCTGTGCTCTGCGAGAGTTCTGCTTGGTTACAGGCACAGAACTAGGCGCTGAGCTCCCCTGATCTTCCCATTTCATCAGGCACTACATTAACCACCACACGGCCTGTGCATTTGTGATACAATATATTCCATTCATTTTATTCCTCCGGCCTGACCTCATGTGCTGGCAGCCCTGACTGCTAAAGGAGTTAAGCTGCCAGTGCCTTAGCAGCAAACTGAGCAACTTATCCCATCCTGAAGCTCAGAAGCTTTAATGTGAAACAATGGATGATGGCGTGCTCATTGATCACCAAGAGAGGTGAACGCTCCCTTCCCCTTAGTGCCACGGTGATGCCCTACTCAAGGACCACCTGGCAGGACCAATCTGAAGAAGCTCTTAGGCAAACTCTTTGAAGATGTTCTGTTTTTAAAAAAGGATAAAAGGGATGGAAACACTTTACCACGTCTTCCTGCTCTGTTTCTGTACCGTTTACACATTGCGCCTGCTGCCCTGGGGTAGAATGTCGTCTTGATGAGCAGAGGTCTGCAGTTTAAGATGTAGTGTCTGTTTTGCTGAGTTGGAGTGTGCTTGCTTCAAGTGCAGGATTTAAAAGAAAAAATCTTTATATTTTTGTAAAGCTATAGAAGGTATTTTTCTTCTCAACTCTATGTTCCAGATTAAACTGCCGGGGAAGTTTTAGCACTTGTTGAACTATTGGTTGAAATAAAAAAAGCCTAATTGAAAAATGAAGGATTCCTTTGCATCCTATGCGTGTCAGTGGTCTGTTGGTTCTCCACCTGTAAAGGATGATACCTGGCTCAGGATGCAGCAGCCAAAATCCCTCCATTCGGGGATCTCTGCAGAGAGAAGCCCCTTTCTTCCTGCCTTTGGTTGCAAACATGACACTGGCAGCAGCCCTAGTGAATGCAGCCGGGATGCCCCAGGTCTCACAGCACATCTTTGTGCTTTGTGAGTGAGGCGAGCTGCGCAGGCTGGAAGCACACCACGAGCAACAACAGCCACGGCACATGAGGTCGGGGCAGCAGCATATCCGTGCAAAGGGTGTGGTTGCCACAGAAAGAAAACATTTTTCAGAAGGGATCTGTGAGCAGATGAAACGGCGTTACTATGCTGTTCGTGTGCCTCACTCTAAGGGCTAGAGCCCAGGGGAGGGAGCAGAAAGGATGCTTTATTAAGGAGAAAAAAGTCCAAAATGATCCAAGAATGGAAAGCAAGGCACGGGATAACAAAAACATCTTTCTTCGGTGCTGCACCACTCCATTGCAACCTCACTTTCATAAAGAGAAGAGGTGCAACAAAGCCAATGGGACTTCCACCAGCAGCTTCAGAAGGTTTGCATCTGAGAAATGACTCAGGATGTTTGGAACCATGACAGCAGATTGCTGCATGATGAGGCTACACATCAGGAAGCATGCCCGCAATTACAAGGCAATGCAAAGGCAGCAGCCAGAGTCTAAGAGTAGGGGCCTTCCTCTCCCTCTTTTGTGTGGCGAGGCAAAGCTGTGGGCTGTGAATCCAAGGCTAAGTGTGTTCCACATGGCATAAATTACCCCTCCTGACACAAAAATGAAGGGTAGGCATTAAAACATAGCACCACTCATTCTGAATTTTATTGTTTGATTCCTTTTCCATATTTTTCCCCTCTGAGAAGTATTTTCCAAGAGGTCTTCGCTTCTCTCTAGCGCTCAGTGTTAATTTAAAAGAAAATTACTATTTGCTGCACGCAGTAAATAATCATAGAATCATTAAGTTTGGAAAAGCCCTCTAAGATCATCTAGTCCAGCTGTCAGCCCACCACCACCATGCCCACTAACCACATCCTCAGTGCCACATCCACACGGTTCTTGAACACCTCCAGGGACAGAGCCCAAAACTGAACACAGTAGTTGAGGTAAAGAAAGCAAATTTCTTGTCAGGCAGAAATAAACACGGCTGAGAGGAATCAAACCACAAGTATCCTCATTAGCTAAGGGAACACTGATTATCTAAGCTGACACTGCTCCCACAGCCCTTTCCCATGGGAACCACACAGCCCTTCCCAAGTCTTTCTGTTGGAAAATAAAGCTGCACAAGGTAGCATCACTTTCAAATAAAGAAAAAGCTGATGGTTTGAGCTGTTTGGAATTGCATCTCCTGGTCTCTTGTCGCTGTCCGTCCCTCTCTGTCGCTCTGCCCTCATGAGGCCCTGTCTGGAGCACTGCATGAAGACCTGGGGCCCCCAGCGCAAGAAGGATGTGGAACCGTTGGAGCAGGTCCAGAGGAGGGCCATGAAGATGCTCGGAGGGCTGTAGCATCTCTCCTGGTGAAGAAAGGCTGAGGGAGCTGGGCTTGTTGGGCCTGGAGAACAGAAGGCTCTGGGGAGACCTCATTGTGGCCTTGCAGTGCTTGAAGGGGGCTTATAGCAGGAGGGGGTCACCTTTTTACACCGTCTGATAGCGATAGGACAAGGGGAAATGGCGTTGAAATAAAATAAGAGAGGTTTAGGCTAGATGTTAGGAGGAAATTCTCCACACAGAGGGCGGTGAGGCGCTGGCACAGCTGCCCAGAGAAGCTGTGGGTGCCCCATCCCTGGAGGCACTCAAGGCCAGGTTGGATGGGGCCCTGGGCAGCTGAGCTGGTTGGGGGCAGCCCTGCCCACGGCAGGGGGTGGGACTGGGTAGGCTTTATGGTCCCTTCCAGCCCAAGCCATTCTGTGATTCTATGATTAATTCCATCACTAACTCAAATTCTGCAACTCCACAGAAAAAGCACGGGCCCAGATCCGTGACTAGAGCATGCTAGACCGATGTGATGGATTTCTTTACATCGAAGCCCAGCTCCCAGATCACGTTTCCCTCAGCACCTAACGGAAAACTGAATTAGATCACAAGGCCGCCCAGCCCTTATCTGCACCGAGCGCCCCACGCGGTGCCGCTGCGCCCGGCCCTGCCGTGCCCGCAGCCCGCGCTGCTTCCCGCCGGGTGGGCGGTAAGAGCACACTGCCACCTGGCGGCCACTACTGAACTGTCAGGATTGCTTCAACGTATTCCGTCCATCCAAGTGTACGGAGACATAAATGGCAACCGACAAATCCGTGCGTGTTATGTATCTATGCATGCATGCATACAGCTTACATGTGAGGACGCTGCTCATGGAATTACCAGCATTTTTAATGAGAAACATCACACATTCACTAGGAGTGCCCCAAGAGACACACAAAGTCCCAAAGAGGTGATACATGCTACAAATGTTACTGAATTTTGACAAACGCTCAATTTGACATATTAGCCTATTATTGGCTCACCTTATGTATTATAAAAGCAAGTGCTTTCCATTTCCCTGATTCCGTGCAGGGCAAGAAGATAACTGAGATCGGGAGGCAGCCGTATGCATACCGCAGGTTACAAAAAACATTCACCTTTGGCTGCTTCACCTCTAGTTCTACAAACGCAACTTCTGAACAGCACTAGGAACAGGCTCCTAACACCACACTTCCCTTTCTCCTAACATCACAGCTCGGAGAGACACTTTGAGCTGCTCCTGTTCCTGGAGAAGACCTGGGAAAAGGAAGCCATCGGTAGAGCTGCTCTGAAACAGCCTTGCTCTTCTCATGACTCCCTCTTCCGACCACCCGGCCTCCTCTCACATGACACCAGCCACTCCTGAGCTCCCACTTGAATAGGAGGCACCTGTCCCACATCTCATCTTTTCAAAGTTCCAAACTAACCTGAGGTGATTAAGAAGGCAATCAAGGCAAATTAGCTACTGCGTGAGCTTTCATCTTCTATGAAGCACTCTTCCATTATCAAAGCTGCACTCATTAGCAGCTCAGGTGAGAGCATTTGACCCAGGTTCAGGTCTTGTTTTCTGTCAGCTCTTCTCCTGAGCTTTCCCAAAGCGTGGTTCTATGAACCACAGACTGTCCTGCATGATGATTTAAAGCAATACCTCAAACGCTACAGAACAGAGCATCATCTTCATCCATCAAGGTAGTTACTAAATCCTCATCATCACTGCTTTTTAAGCCAGCCTTCAGACCAGCGCAGAAGTGTACTGCAGTCTGAAAAGCTGTTGTAACAGCGAGGCACTCCCTAGTTTCAAGAGAACACGTAACAGTGGATCTAACCTCTAAGAGCCTCCTACTGCTGCAGCACCTTTGCCTGCAGGTTTGGGTTTGAAGAGGGTTTGACACTTCTGGAAGAAGCGCCTCCAAAAATCAAAGGACAGTTTTATCACCTGTACTTGGACTATCAACACAGCAATGGAAAAATAATTCGCCACTCCTAAGTGCAGAGCAAGCCATACCATCACCATGGTGGTTGTATAGGTTTAGGACTATTTATTTTCTTCTACGTGACAAGTTTGAACAGCACCAACTCCACAAAAACCTTTTGCTATGCACTCATACGTTCTAATACTGCCAACGCAACGTGCCCAAATGTTTAGGTGGGTTTTAGTTTTGTTGGCTTTATTATTATTCCTGTTAGGTTTGGGGTATTTCTTGGTTTTGGTGCTGTCTTTAGTAAGGTCAGGCTGTAATGTGAGTGAATACAATCCACCATTAAACACCTCTCATAAAGGCATTCTCTGCCTAACATATAGCTTCAGGAACAGGAAAGCAACAGCTAGTTGTTGGAGGTGGTGCTCTAAAAGCCTATGAAAGACTTCCATGCAACATAAAGTAGCATTTTGGAAACCCAGCAAAATTAAATAAATGAAAATTTTAGAAAAAAAAACAATTGGACAACGACCAAGGAAGTTTTGATGATAAACAAGATGGAGGTATGGTAGAGAACAGAGGTTGTGCCTCAGTCACCCCTTCCCAACCAACTGTTCCGACGCTTGTGCCTCAATCTCCCCATCTCTAAAATCAGGATGAGCCAGCCTTACTGACGAACACTGCCATTTAATTACTGCCTGGACACTGACCACCAGGGACAATCTGAATTCACCTATGCTCTCCAACCTACACAAACACCATCAGAAAGATACATTTACAAGAACATCCTGAAGGTTATTTCCAAACTAAAGTTTTTGGTTCTTTGTATAACATGGATGATAAGAAGACTAATAAAAGTCACACTGCCTTTTTCTTATACACAAGATTAGAAGGTAAGAATAACTATTTCAGTCACTTTTGAATTAGTTTTTCACTTAAGCGTCTTGAGCTGAGACTCCCTAGCTATTATCATTCATAGCTGTCTGTCTCATGCCGCTGTGCCTGGATACCGTAACACCCCTTCAAACTTATCTAAAGGAAAGGGAGGGGGATGAAGAGCATTCTGCTGCTGCCAGAAACAGAAGGAGCTACTGTACACACCGGGATTCAATACGCTGCTGGCAGCGTTAGCAGCATTACATAAACTGGTACCAAGCTTTAAATAAAATGCTACTGCAGCATGGCAGGGGAGATGCTCGCATCACCGTTTAAATGCAACAATTTGTTAAACATGAAAAAAATCTGGATTTCATCCGAATCAGTTCCCAAGTGCAGATCACCACACAAACGCATGAACCTTTGTCCTGGCAAGGGAGGAAGAAGCACTAATAGTTTTGCACAGGAATTCATTTCTACACAGCCACTTGTCATCCTTTTTTCCCCTCTAAATGACACTACCACTACTTACGCAATCCCACCACAATCAGCACACAAAAACAAAAGCATGACAGACCAACTGCAATTATATACTTGGTTACATTACTTGATTGCCCTGGAGAGGAAGTTCAGACAGGGAATAAAGAAATCAGTCTCATTTGTCATTCCTAGAGGAGCCCGATCCCTTGTGAAAACTGTCTGGTGTTTAACTCCCCCATCTTGGCCAACATCTAAGACCCCAGAACAAGGCTGCCACAGAGGACCAAGCCCAGCAAGGGCAGAGTCTCCATGGCAGCAGGGGTGTGCACTAGCCCAGGATGTAGCTTCCAGCACACAGTCTGCAATGACACTCACCTGATACCTGGCCATTCACAGAAATGGGGCTAAAAAGACACGATGCAGAATTCGAACCCACCCATAAACACTTAAAGCTGGACATGACAGTATCAATCTTTATGAGGGCTGCTCTGTAACCACAAAGACCTTTCAACTCTTGCAAGACTGAAGCAAGAGTTTGCACTGGCAAGTCTGCTCACAGACGCTTGTGACTCCAAACAGGAAAAAAAAGATAACTCTTTGTCATGATGACTATTGTAAATCAGGCAAGTCATCAGCACCCGCAGTGCTGGGCAGATTGACTGCAGCACCCAATCTCCATGCAGGGCAGTCAGACTGCCCGTAAGGTGGTCCTAGACACAGACCTACATGCACCTACTCGGTACCCTAAAGCCTGCAAAATATAAGCATTCGGGGAGAAGTTTCAAAATAAAAAAGGACACTACTATGTTTTTAATGGTTTATTAACACTTCAGCTTTTAATATCTTTGAAGAAGGCCTGAAAAATAAGTTTTGCTTATTGACTTTGTCTTTCCCCCTTTGCAAGATGTCACCTTCCACCTCCTCCCTCCACCCCTTCTCCTCCCAAGAGGGTAATGACATTTCAAGCTAATGTTTGGTTGCTTCTCAAATGGAAATCAGTTTCAATCAGCAGAAAACATGCAAGCCTGAACAACAGACTCTAAAAGTCTAACAGCTTTTAGAGAATGAGTAGAACTGCACAAATAAACTGTGCATTGATGCAAATAACTTTTTTAAAATGAACTTCATACATATACACATTTTTTTTAATGTGGATTAAATTTGGTGCCCAGAATTACTACAGAAGTTTTATTTTCTATTTAACAAGGCTTCTTCTTCACCTGAACAATCACATTACCCTTTTGTAAAGTGGTAAGATCAGAAAAGCTTTAAATACTACTTTGATACTGTATACTTGCTCCATCTTGTCCTTCTGAAAAGCCAAAATGGGACATGTGTTGTATATTTAACTGAAGTTGCACATTTAGCCTCATATGACTTCATGGGCACTGTCACCTGACCTTATCGTTAGGAGCAGCGGAGGCCATTTCCCCATGCTTACATACGCAAGTAAGCAGGCAGACAAAGTAAGAAGTTCTAACCATTTCAGGAACAAACACAAACAATTTAATCCATATTACATAATTCACTGAATACAGTTGATCTCATCCAAAGTGACTCCTGAGAGCAAAATAGTTTTAGCATTACATTTTATATACAGCTATGCAGGGATTACTGGAAACCGTGACAGTCTCCTTATACCATCAGTAAGTACACTGGTTACAAGACCGCTGCACACTTTCACTTTGAAGACATTACTCAAACCATGACCAAGTTCTATGACCACCTGTTTTGTATTTATGAAAATAATTCATTTCCATCTTATTCTACCATTGTTTATACCTCATTACTGCTGCCAGACATCAAAACCTCAGTTGGCCGCATTGAGCGACGACTCCTTTTTCTGCTCTCAAGTCCTGAAAGCTACCCTTGAAAACCTCTACACACTATGCTGTAAATATTTTGAGATCTCCAGGGAATGTTTTTTTCCTTCTCTGCAGGAATGACTGCTCTGTCTCAGGCAAACTACATCCTGCACACTTATTGCCTTCGTTACGTTCAACATACTTAGTCTGGAACAGGCTATGGAAGTCTGATGCGTTAATGTTCTATTTAAAGAAAAAAAAAACTGGGAGAATTACACTATTTCAAACCAGCAGAACCAAAATAATCAAGACCTTAACAGTGTTTCCAGTCACTGGGATGGAAGGCGACTTGAATGCAGATACTGGAACAAGTAATTGGAAACATCTGTGCTTGCATGCTTAAGTGAAAAGATAAACAGTATTTGTATTTTCTTCATCATCTTCCTTGCACGTATGCAAGATTTTATAAAAAGTATATCACAGACAGCAATGACAAAACATGACGTAATTATAGTTTTCTTTAAAAAAAAAAAAGCACTAGAAATCAAAAGGCAACCAAGATAACATACATCTTCTCTAGAACATTTTTCTCAGCTACGTAACGTGTGCATATACCAAGGTCTAACACACTTAGCTGCACCACATCAAGTCAAGCTGTCCAAAAGCATACACAGTTTCACTTAAAGGAATATATCCCTTCCATAATTTTTCAGTTTACAAGTAATTCCCCGTATTGGATTATGCTTAGTTAAATGTACAGCTATTTCGTTCCATTACTACTGATTGTTTTAGGACATATTCGAAGATGAGGCAAGACATAAGATTAAGTGCAGGGAAGCATTTTAGACCCCCAGAATGCATTCTTTAAAACGTAGCTACACATGGTTAACATGAGTAAGTCTGCCAAGAGTTGCATAAAATGACTTGTTTTCAAGAAGTGAGCAACTAAGGCTCACTCAGCAAATACCAACTCTTCTGCATCACGGAATTCATTATGGGTGTCTGAATCACTCAAATTGCATTTCTGATTATCTACTAAAATGGAATTATAAACCCAGTAAGTTGGTACGTTTGAATTAAGCACCCTTACGAAATCAAAGGAGAATAATGTTGACTCCTGAAAGACACCCAAAAAATCCAAGGATGGAGCAGAAGGTTGATTATTACACTCTTGCACACTGCAAGCAAATTGTTGATACACTGATAACATTCATGTCTGGTATTTGTACCTGCTGGATACCCAAATTATTCTGTCCCAAAACAAGTTTGATAATTATCCTCTCTGTAGCTGAAAGCAGCCAGAATTTTTTTTTTTTTAAACAAACAGAATGGAGACCCTTTTTTTTTTCCTCTTCCCAAGCTTCTATTACAACAGTCTAAGCCAGAGACTTATGCAAATAAACTTCGAAGTCTGATACAAGTAGCAAATTGCCACGAACAATGAACTTGTTATGAATCCCCCTCTAAAAGTATGACACACACAAACAGGCTACCCAGCAGAAAATCTGTTAACAATTTTATTTCTTTTGTTATGTTAAATATTATGGGACAGGATTGTAAGGATGAAGAACTCTCAACAATGCCTCACGAGGGATAAGAAAGAAATTCTGCCATGATATTAGCAAAGTAAGGTAAGGAGAAAATTTACACAGTAAGAGGCACCATTTTCCCCAGAATACCTCTTGTCATATTCCTGAATGAGTGGGATTAGCAATCTAATAAATCATTTTTCAAGAGGTAATAGCAACAGATAAAATTTTAAAGGATTATTAAAATAACATTTACAAGACTCTGAACAATTTTTTGAACTCTTATTAAAACCACAGAAAGAAAGAACAATTCTTTATTTATGAATTTCCATAAAGGACTGACTGTGCAACTGACACCTGCTATTGATGACTTAATGTACAATTTTGTCCAGTAGCCGAACAGTTTGTCTTTTTAGATTGTGTTTTCTAACCGTGCGAGATCATTAAAGGCAAAGCCTGTTATGATGCTGTACACAAAAATGGTCACTTGGGCCATACTACCAATGAAGTGGTAGGTAAACAAATCTTTTTCTGGCCAAGGAAAAAAAAAAAAAAAAACAGAAGCTGCATTTTGCATGCTTCTCTCACTCATTCTTTCTACAAGATGAATTTCCCTAGAAAGAATCCAATGAAAATGGCTGCAATTACAACAAGAAGTGATGGAAGAGAATTAGAGCCATTATCTCTGAGGGCCAAAGCTGTGGGTGATCCAGATTTATCCGAGTGTGCCACCTTTCTGAGCCTCAAGCCTTCATCCTGAGAGGAGAAAAAGATATATAGAGATGAAAAAAACAATACGAAAACATTTTTTTTTTTTTTTTTTTTTTTTTACAATTTTATATAACCTAACTCAAAGGTCAAATTTACTGGTGAACATTTAAATAAAGATAGTAATTTGAAAAGTAACATTATAGCACACTAAACCCACAGAGCAAACGGTGACATTTCAAGTACAGATAGGTAATTCACTAGTCTGCCCATGCTCTGCTTAAGAAAGATTCTAAAATTCTTGCTGGGCAAATAAAGAATCCTATTTTTACTTACCATGTACGAATTAAACAGCAGTAATTCCTTACTGTTAAAAAGAAACATCTGCTTTGTATTCTATTTCTCAAAGTGTTCAAACGGCAGCAGAATTACACGTAAAGAAACATCATTATTTTAGGGATCATTAAAAGGCGACAACTGCCTATAAAATTTTCAGATACCCAAAACCAAATACACAGAAAAGTCACAAAGTCACCTATCAATTAGTTACAAATTACTGAAAGCGCACCTTTACAAGAGGGTACTGGAAAGCAACATTTGCTCACCTCCTCTGGTGAATCAGTTGTCCTTATTCATTAACAATCTGAGATGCTGTGTTACTGATTCGGATCTCATTTACTCATTCTTATGGATGAATAACAAAATGTTATTGTATTAAATTTATTCGCTTGTATTAAAAGCGAATAAGACTAAATCTGAGATGTACAAAGTAGCTAGGGCCACCTTAAGTAGGCCTATATTCACTGCATTTTGAGTAAGCAAACAGCATAGCTCCAGTATCTCATCCGCGACAATCTTGAAGTCTCAATCACAGAGAAGCATGAAGTATACGGGACAGTAAAATTACACTGCAAATCAATCTCAGCATTCCAGCAATTGTACCTAATTTCCAGAATACACATTTCTAAGCCTAATCACAAACCAGACTTCTCAATCAAGACGCATGGAATCATTTCAATATATGCGAGGAAGCAGAACTTACTCTCAGGTGCCGATTTTCTTCCGACAGCTTCATAACCTCTGTCTGAAGTCTTTTGCACTCTTCCACTAGCTTCCTCGTTTCAGTATCATTAAGTGAAACGCTATGTGGTTTTGGCATCGGTCCATCCTGCTTAGATGTATTCTGTACTGGAGCGGGTTTGCTTGCATCTATATCGTTCTACAAATATTAAGAATGACTTGAGAATTTTACTTACCTAGAGAAAAATTATCCACAGCTTAAAACTGAAACACAATCCAGCTACTAACACAGACAGTTATATTTACAGTACTCTGAATAAAAGACTTCTGTTACTGGTTCAGTTCTGATTAGTGAAAGTATTAAAAAGCAAGAGAAGAATGAACTGTTTACATTCCGTGCTAAATGCCACTGAGACAAAAATCGAACACTTAAGCTGCTTCACACTGACTCAGCAGGCACCAAAAAAAGTAACACAGTAACAGAAAATGCACCAAACAACAGTAATTTTCCTACCAAGTTCAACTAAGTGGAAAAGAAGAATTTTTTTTTTTCCCCTCTTCCACTCAGAGGGCAGTGAGGCACTGGCACAGCTGCCCAGAGAAGCTGTGGGTGCCCCATCCCTGGAGGCGCTCAAGGCCTGGTTGGATGGGGCCCTGGGCAGCTGAGCTGGTGGGGGCAGCCCTGCCCACGGCACAAGGTGGGACTGGGTGGGCTCTGAGGTCCCTTCCAACCCAAGACATCCTATGGTTCCATAAGGGAACAGCACAAAGCTGTGCTGAAGTTCAGACTGGGCAATAGACTCATATTAAAATTCAAGCTACACTGTCTACTAGATAAACTACCGAGCTATGTCATCCCTTAGACCACATATTGCATGGGAAGCAGTCCAACCTGAACGTGACAGAAAATCCACTAAAAGGTAACATATCTATCATATCTATATACTATCAACTTTTTTTTTCTTTTTTTGCTAACAGCACTTATTTGGCCTACAGCATCTACTTGCATTTTAAATCTTCAGCAACGCAGCCACAGGCAGCGTAAGAGACATACCCTGCTATTCTACACAGGTACTCCTAACTGGATTTAAAAAGACCAGCCTATTTTTACCATGAGTAAGCAGAGAAGAACTTGGAGCTTTTTTTTTTTTTTTTGATTCATTAGGTAAACTGAGTTCCCTTCGTAGTACTGAAACTTCAGCAGGGACCTACCTCATAAAGCAAACCTCCTTCCACTGCTTTCTAACCTCCCTGACTGGTTCCCTTATGTCAATCTCCAGGCTGTGACCAGCAGGCATCTGAAGAAAGTGGCAGCCGACTGGAGCAAAGTACTTGCACCCTGGTGTAGGTGTATCCTGAGGTGGCATGTAAGCCTTACCCTCAGGTCCTGGAGGATTTCTCATGGCAAGGTTTAAGTGAGTGGCTAAATCAACTGCTAAAACATTGGGTTTTGCAACCTCATGCTGCTACTCAGAGAAGTATAATTATGTGCAGCCTATACTATGAAGGTACCACATTAAAGGAAGTATAAATGTATTTAGTACTACTCAGTAAATGACACCTTAGATATAACTAAGAGGCACACACAGGCAACTTGCACAGCTGAATAAAGGCCCACATCTTCAGTTACCCTTTACCCAAAAAACATGGATTTCCCCCAACACACCTTACAGACTACAGTACAAACTGAACAGTGTGAAAGCTAAAGCCATGAAGTGAATAAGGTTGTTAACAGAAATCCTGCTTCAGCACTCTACCTCACGATGCTAAAAGCAGCACCAAAAAAAAAATTAAGAGGTAAGTAAGTAGGAATGTGCAGTATTAAGATTCCATAAATCAGAAGAATGAGGGTAGAAAAGCATTAATGTGTAAGAACTTCAGTCATATTCCAAAAAGCTAGATAACTGACAGTTAACTGTTATTCCAAACATCAGGTGACACAAAACAGACACCTTCAATCCACATACAATGAAATTGTCATCTCCTATACAAATAGAATTGATTTTGTTTGAAGTCAGAAGCATTAAGGAGGTTTTAGGGGTTTTTTTTTCATCTGGATTATCTGTCTGTACCACTACCTTAAACGATGCACTTAAGGCTCCCAGAGCACATATTCATTTCTAAACAGTACTTCCTTTCCTCATTCAGATGAATTAGAAAGAGAATTTTTAAAACTGAAAAGCATTTAATACTTCAAAAAGCAAATGATTCAATTTGCTTTTCCCTGTACGCAGTACTGAAGACTCAGTTTTCATCTGACAGCAATATAATGCTAAAGTCAGTCAGTAATAAGAATAAGGAAAGGATAATTTTTTTTGCATGAAGCAATTTGAAATTATGGTACCATGGCAAATTATATACAGTAGAAGACAACATTAATTTGTTTGCATTACAACGTGCAGACCATGCACAAAGAATATCAGTATTCATCCTGAAATTTAATATAGTTCACCCCATATATTGTTATTCAGTGTGAGGCCCCGTCCTCCTTTTCATTTAATTTAGTAGAGATTCCAAAAATCCATTTCACCAACAAATCAAATAGCTTTACAAAAAAAAAGTTTCAAACAAATTTCTGTAGGATCCTAACAGTCAGTGTATGACAGTTTTTTTTTTTTCCCCTCTTTTCTTACTTACCAGTTTATCGTTTTCATTGGGCATTTCGAACACACATCTCAATTTGGAATCCATTAACTCATCAGGTTTTGCTTCTTTCCACTAAAACGAGTAATATATAGTTATTTAATAACCCACTCACACAAAAATCTGAACAGCTCATAAGCCTGCTCTTAGAGCTTCCCTGTAACTCTTACAAAGCTGAATACTATCCTTGCCCTAGCTGAAATTTTCAGATTTCCTTTTGAACATTTTTTGTCCACCTTTGTCTACTACAAAAGTACTAAAAGCTAGACACGGTTAAACTTAAGTCTGGAAATGGAGTCAAGTGAACTGAATGTCAAGAGGATCCACAGATTTGTAGGGCCCAGCAAGAGGGACAGCAGGACGGTTTCCATAGCACAATCAGAAACAGAGTATCACTTGAGTCGGTCTATCACTGCTCGGTGTATGTGCTCCTCATATTCTATCTTGGAAGCACCTATTTTAAATAAATTACTCAAAGACGCTTTTAGCGATTCTATACTTAGCTCCAGAGTAAATTTCTTTAGTTCTCTTTTGTCACTGGCATTAATTGCACGCTAACTCATAACTATAATTACTAATTTTCTGCCAGACTTGTTCCTCAGTATTCGATACTTCAACTCGCTGAGAAAGCCGTTATTTGAAAGGTACTTCTAAAAAGGATTTTTATATTCTCACCAAATGCTTGATGCTTCACTTCTCACGCATAACCAAGAGCTATCAGAGCATATTAAGAAGAAGTAAACCAGACAACAAGGAGGAGAGATGTTATTTTTGTAGCTACACGTCTCAAAAGCTTAACAAAAACTTCTCCACTGTTTCCAGTGGAGAGAAATGCCACAATAGTCTCCCCCTTCATATATAAGGGAAGAGAGCCTAAGCCTGCAGAGGTTTAGTGGATGTTAGTGATTCATAAACCTTCTATCTTTACTTTGTCTACCCTCTCCTCCTCCACCTTCAGTGAACACGGAACTGTGTAAATCACCACGTGAACTCAGGGAAGTCTTTAGAAACAGAAGCCTGTGCATCGTTCCCCTGGAGCCTGATATATATGATTATGGGAGCCCATGTATGCTCTAAAGGCCACGTTCTGACAACTGAAGGCTAACCTTCCAATTGCTTCTAAGGTGTCCTTCTGAACTAACAAGCACAAACCTAGCTCTGTTCTTTCTAGATCTTTCATCAGACCAGTCCCACCCAAAAACTGAATACATGACTTGTTCTATTAATAAGGAAAATAAATCTATCATTTGTGCTGTATTTAGCCACTTGGTGTATTTGAGAGACAGAACAGTCCTGCAAATGTTTCAGTTCCTAAGAATACCATTCAAGTTTTCAGACAAGCAGTTCTTAGCCCAAATGCACCCATTTCACATGGCTCCAGGCTTGCTGCTTGCATACACCCTTGATTCCTTCAAATACAACCCGTTTATTCCCTTCCAATGAGCTATATCAGATACAATGCAACAGTAACTTAACATTGAACTGACATTACCTTTAATTTACAACTACTTCAATTCAACCACTCCAATATGTAAGTTCTGAGAATTGAGCTTCTATTTAATATTAAAAACCCTGAATCCACTTATCAGAGGGCGTTCAATTCTCCAAAAATACAACATTTGGAAAACATGATTCACTTAAACTTAAGACTGATTTAAAAAAAAAAAAAAAACAAGCTTATCATCCTATCCCATTTTTACTTACCACTGCCTCCATATCTGAAATATTTGGTGGTGCATAGATTGTTTGTACCATAAACTTGTGTTTACTCTTCTCATTTGGGTCATAGTCAAAAGGCTGCAGCATTACTGTTCAAAAGAATAAAATAAAACATTTAACTATGTGATCTAATCACTGTAAAAAAAATGCTATATACTTTAGATTCTCACTGAACAGACTCATTGAAAACACTATAGATACACACTGTAGCAACAAGTGATGAGAGGAAACACCTTAATAGTGTAGCTTTAAAGATTATTTCTCCACCTACTATAACAAGAAGACATTCAATGTACAAGTAAGAACAAATACACCCTGTAAGACAGAGCAAACAAACACCACAGGACTTTTCTTTGAAATAAACACACTTTATGACTGAGTGAATGCAAGGTAAAAGAACTCTGGCAGACTTCACGACATCTACCCAAGGAGGAAAGGGAAGAGAACCTACATTAGGCTGACCACCAACCAGTAGGAGAAGCTCAACTGACTTCTAAAGGCATACTTACTAATCTCAGCTAGGAGCAAAACTGCTAAAATACTTCATTCAAAACACAATTACTGAAAGACGTAATGCTGCCAAAAGCTTTAAATTTTAATAATTCATTGTAGAAGAGTTTCAACTTCAATTCTTAAAAGATGAAGTGATTAGTTAGAGAATAATTAGACAACACATTTTATTCAGGTTTTGACACTCTTAACCTTAAGTCCAGTAATAGCTAACGTTTGCCTAAAAGCACTCCAGAATCCATATATGCATTTGAATTCTATATTTTATCAGTAGAGAAAAAGGGATGAAATTCAAAGCCAAGCTCTGTAAAGGCAGTTGTAAGTGAAACATTAAATACTTAATACCCTCTCTTTGTATTTATCTGATGCATTTCACCTCTGCCTTTTCAGCCTTTAACACAGCCTAATGCAGATTTAAAAAAAAAAAAAAATCAGCAACCACCTTCCTGAATAAAACCAGACATTTTTGACACAAGCCAATTTGTGCTACAAGTACCAGAGATAGAATATACAAGAAGGGGTATTTTTGTGACAGGACAATTTCTGAATGACAGCTTTCTAAAGTTGGAAATTCTGTTGGTCGAGAATGGAAATGCCCATTTCAAAGTTATTATTCTGAAGTATACACAAATTCAGTGGAAAAATAAATAACATCAACATAACAATATTAATTATCTCCATTATTACTATACCGCTACAATATTTTTAAAGGAATGCTTCAATTACAGGAGTACAGAATCTTCATCCATCCAAACTACACAAAGCCATTAGGAGGCTGGTTTTCTGTTAGTGACGGTGGTTTTGTTTAAAAAACAGCCCAGAGTGGTTGTCAGGTCACTCTGGTACCATTATTTTTGTGGTTTCTTTAGTCCAAAGCGACTGAAAAGCACAGGTCTATAAAACAGACAAGGAGAGCAGAATGTTACAGGATATACTTGCCTACCCACAGGTGTAACGGGCCCGGTATAGGGACGGGCAGAAATATCTGAACACACAAGGTTTGTCATAGTAGCACTGGAGGACTAACGAAGTAGAAGGATGAATACATGGCCAGCACAGTCTACCTCCAATCTACTTCCACAGAGCAGATCATTATCTTTCATGAGTTGATTCAATCCAGACAGGAGCCCAGGACAAGAAAAACTTTAAGTATCTGCATATGCATGCACACACGTGCACTCTTCCAACTTTCTACCAGAGGATGATGATCCAGAGTGAACTGTAAAGGTAAATTATTTGACAGTGCACATGCACTTCTGTTTCACTGAAAGTAAATTCAAGTTTAGTGCATCTTCATGTAAAACTAAGAGAAACGCAAGTAATTTCAGATAAAATGAATTATACCTACGGAGTCCTATCAAGAGCAATCTGTACTGTTAGCTATTTTACAGCAATGAAAAAGCCAGAGTAGAAATATCCGTTTAGCTAGAAAAACACACTGTAGACTCTGAACAAGCTTCCCATATGTTCTCAAGAAGTTCAGTCAGAAGATTTCGATACTGTTATAATTGCATTGTTGGAAATTGTATTTCCCACAAGTCTAAATCTTCACTGGATGAACAGTTCAACACCCCTGCTTTCACACAAAGCAAATTCTTCACAGTAGAATTGAATAGCGTAAGTTTATAAAACAGTAAGTACAATATCAAAGTGATTAACTTTGTCTCTCCAAATTCACTAGTCCATATGAAGTTACTTCTAAATTTAATCATACTGCCACCTAATTTTAGACCCTACGTACTGGTTACGTGTTGCAGATGTTTGCTGCTGGGTGGTTATTTGATATTTTTCCCTGTTGAATGCTGCATACAGCATAATCAAAGGACAATTAAATAATCTATCACTGTATCTAGCAATCTGAATTAAAATAAAGCAGTTAAAGGAACTGTGGTATTTGACATGCTTTCAAACAATCCTGTTTTGAAAGGTTTCAAGTCAGAGTTCCTTAATCGTTGGTCTTACTTTGGTACAAAACATCAATGATTAAACTAAAGGCTTCTTCCAAATATGGATGCTATAGCAATTTATCTCTAAGAATTTTTCTATCAACAGACTACGGAAAGCACGTAGTACTCTTCCTTTCACCAAGGGAAGAGATGGAATACCTTGAAAAATAGCAAAGCCAGCTTCCACCACCTGAGAACTGGCAAAATCCTTGGACAGTTAGTTAAATAACTTTGTACTCTCTGACCACCAGGTAAGAGCTGAAAGCAAGACTGAATTGAAAGCCAACAGAGAAAGAGTCCATGAATTCAGAGAGCTATTAAAAGCTATGTTAGGCTTTGAATAACCACAGAAAACCTCATGAATACACGAAGCCGCAATTTTCAGCACATTCTTGGAATCCACAAACAGCTCCCACATCAGCTCGAGGAGAATTACAACGAATTGTTATGAAAGCCAGCCTCTTGTTAGCAAGGTGGTAATGTTTCCTACATTGGATGGCTTTATTTCCACAGGATACATCTTACAAGAGCCTGAAAACCAGAAGGAAGAACAGCAACAAGTAACAGTACCAAGCTGTGAAGGAAGAACAGTAACATTGTATAACTTGGAAAGAAAAATCAACAGGAAGCAACTAGCAGAGATGATACAATAATAAGCAGATAATTTAGCTCATGGAAGTAAAGGAAAAGTCATTCAGATAATAGTAAAGAGAAGCACGTCTCAATGACTTAGTATTTTTGAAAAAATGTATAAACCTTGTTGAAAATGGTTACCTACTCATTCACCCTTGAATGACACATAAAATGTCCGTAGACTTCATTAAAATGACATTTAAATCACATTTCCAATCATAAATTTTTAAACTCCCTTGACTCTGAATCAGCTGATGTATTTATATGGGCTAAAGTCAGCTAACACTGTCAACATTTACTTTTGAACGTAGAGCTTCAGACCATGGTATCCTACATGGAGTTCTCTCTGCCCAACAATGGGAGAGAAATCTATTTTTAATGACATGAACAATGAGTCAGCACTGAAAACACTTAGTAGAGAGATGCAAGAGATAAAGTGGGTCACTAGAAAAAAAAAAAAACCACTCTCTGCGCACTTGGCCTACCAAGTGACCCAAGAGAAATTATATGCCTAACAACAAAACACAACAACAACAAAAAACAGCAGTAAAAAAAAAGCCTTCATTCTGAAAAGTAGCTGTTACTAAGTATCTGTGTCTTGGAGGTACTGTAGCTGAATAACCGCATGAGATTCCAGCAACACAGAAAAAACAGTATTCACTGAGATGCAAAATGGAAAGTCAACCGGCTTTGATGCTCTATGATACTGTTTCCCTTTATTAGCCAACCTGAAGCTGAAAAACAGATAAAGCAGTCTCTCTTTTGAAAAAGGACATTCAATGAATTGATTGACTGAAAGAATTAAAAGGATGACTCAGAATAATGGAAAGGTTTGGGTTGGAAAGGACCTTAAAGATCATCCAGTTCCAGCCTCCCTAGTGCAAGCAAAGGCACTTTCCATTGGACTAGGCTGCCTAAAGCCCCAACCATCCTGGCCTTTGACATCTCCAAGAAGAGGAGCTTCGCTAGGCAAGCTGTAACTACAAGGCAGAACTATGAAATCATCAGATACTGCAGGATCACAGGAAAAAAAACCTTCATATCAGATGGTTCTCCCATCTAGCAATCAAATACGTAATTAAGACAAATTACTGAGAGTCAAAGTTAAGACGGAAAATAAAGTAAGCTTTTGACTATCCAAATTTTGAAACAATTTTTCAGTAAAATAATCTTTTATCCACAAAACACTGAACTGTCCACAGCAATACTAAAGTTTTAAAAGGTCACTTTCTATGGATCATTGATATTAGATTGGAAAACTGATGACTCTGCTAGAAGGAAAGTTACTTTTAACGTTTAATTCCATCAAAATTTAAAGTTTTCCTGAGTTATTCCTTGCAATTTTTGAACATACACCTCAAGCCAGTTCCCCAGCTGCTTTTCAATTTCCCCAAGAGTATAAGGGGACACTTATGAGCCTGAAAAGCTCTGAGGATTCCTCCATGTTTCCTTTTTTGTTTTGCTATAGATTTTCAAGGCTGCTACAAAAATCAATTTTCTAGATTTAGAAGATCTAGGAGCTCATACCTGTATTACTTTTATCTCTACAACTTACAAGACCACAAGCTATCTACAGGAGACTTACTTCCCTCCAAGCTGGGAAATATGATGGGTCTGCATCCCTTCTCCCCTCTTACAGCCATTGGTTTGAAAACTCTTACTCAGAAAATTACTAACTCACAAAAACTGGGAGAATAACCTACCAAAACCATTTACTGAGTCACAAGGCCAATACCTACTCTTTTTTCATTTTCTTGTGAATGACAGAGTCCAATCTCATACAGATTTAGACCATTACATGTCCAACTATCAAAATACTGCTGATTGTCAGTACAAAGTATGCAAGTCAAACCTAGGTAGAGCTTCATGGAGGGGGTGAGGGGAAGAGTATCGTGTGGCATCAATGCTCACAATGCTGAGGAGTAAGGATCCTATGTAACATATGCTATTTATTACACACTTCTACGAAACAACAGAGTTCAGACAACAGGGACCAGTACAATGAAAACAACTATTCCACAGCTGTGAATGTTTGGGGTTTTTTTTTTAATGCAATGAGCTGCCAAGTAACAAACTTGAAACACATCAGAGCAGTCAAGTAATATTCCACTTCAAGATATAAACATGAATACAGTAGTTTGAAGTAAAGGTATTGCTAATGTCACTGTCCGTTTCCCACTTTCTTCCTTCCTTTACACACAGAGAGCTGCAGGTAAATATGATAAATGGCAAATATTTCTGGCACAGTGCATTTTCATGCATCATCGCAGGTTTACATCATCAAAAGTCGATATTTGCACTAATGAAGGGAAAGAGTTTTATTTTTAAGTATCCTTTTTAAAAAGCTGGCGTACTTACAACAGCCTCCGAGATCACCATTAGAAAACTTGATTAAAGGTCTAAAAAGCATACAACCTGCAACTATTTGATTTTACCTGAAACAATTACAGATGCTCCCGGGTCAATAATTCCACTGTTTGGCCTCACACAGTATCGACGAGGCGCCGTGGTCTTCACTTTGAAGCATACTTTTTTATCTGATGGATTTCGTAACTTAAGATTTGTGGTTACTACATCTGTAAAGGGACCTGAAAATAAAGAAATAAAAAGGTTGTTTTTTTAAATGCGCATGTATCCGTGAAAAGGAAATCTGCTTATACAGTACAAATTAATCTTAATTTAATGTAATTTGAAGGCAATAAGTTTCTAAAAACCGGTTAAATCATACATCTGTTAAGCACATAAACCATTACACGCAAAGCATACTCTATCATCTAAGTTACAATAAGATGTATTACAGCAATGAAGAAATAAATAGTATGATTGATTCAAGCTGCTGGTGCAAGCAGTTCATATATACACACATAGATTTTTTTTAAACAGAGCAGTCATTAAGTTAATTTCATCAAAGCTTTCTTAACATTTTAGGTACCTGGAAGGTAATGGTCAAATGCTAAACTAAGTTTTGCTGGATTTTTCTTTAGGGATAGGATAGGGATGCGTACTTTAAATGTTTGGAAGAGTTCCAAAGACAGTAAACACTATGATACTGAAACAGACTAACTGTGCTTGACATTTCAATTTCTGTTAGATTTCTGAGTTCCTACAGACTTGACAGAAGCACATAAACCTTATTATTTAAATTCAAAGCAGGCAAGGAAGATGATATTCTGTTTATTCATATATTCTAACAAATTCACGGGAAAGAAACTAATTGCCAGATTCGCCTATCCGACGCAGTATACTGACTGCATTAAACCATCAAGATAGGAATTGATTCTACGGTTGGATTGCACAACAGCGGCATAATTTCAATATTAAGCCATAAAAGCCCTTCTTCCAGAAGAGTTCACCTCCATTTGATGCCATGCAGCAAGAGCAAGAAAGGTTCAGTGTTCTGAGCGGTGCCCATCATCTGAAAGCGTGAATGCACAGGCACTGAAGGAATATAACTTAGAAAATGGAATTCCGAATGAACATGAAATTTATCCAATATTATTTCACGCGCACATTAACTTTCAAGAAGCCTAACTATTCTTTAGAAATTACAAATGCAATCACTACAAACTGTAGTCATTTCACCACTATTGAAATTGCAACAACAGCTATTCCATTTACAAAAAAAACCTTCTACTACACAGAATTAAAATTATACGTTTTTATACAAGTTATAAGCTACAACAAAACCACCAACTGCACGAGGTAATGCAAGTCGATTCTCTTTCAGACACAGTATTCCACAGAGGTCTCAGGACTACTCTGAAGAAAGTGGTAAGACTAGCAAGCATGTTATTACACTAGAGGGCTCACTATCCGACCAAAGTTTGTATTTTGATCACCCTCTTTCAGTCCAAATCCTTGATTGTGAAAGAGTACTAAACACAGCCTTGATAGAAAACAACAGGATACAAGTCAATGAAGACTAGAATTGGGACTGAGAACCAGAATAGGGAGCCATAATTGAAAACACACGCGAACTAGTTAAAATTCAAGACTTTTTTTTTTTGAGAAAATAGGACCAAATTGGTATTACTTGTCTGAAAAAATAATTTCTAGTCTGTCTTTATATGGTAGAGGAAAATAATCACCCCCTTAATCCACTCAAACTTGGCATAGGACCCATGAGGAAGGTTTACAGAACGACTTCAAAGTTTCCTGCCTCTTGCCCCTTGACAGCCCTAGCAGGATCCAGTTGCATTTGCTCACAGAGTCTCATCTAAAAATAACTTCCATAACACACAGCACAAGCTGAAGTAAAATCAGGTATCCGAATCATCCTCTGAGACTGGTGATACACTCAGAGAAGACCAACCACTTCTTTTTTGAGCTATATAAACATTATTAAGGACATAATTCTCAGTTTTATTTATAGCCACGTAGGCAGTGCCTTTGCAGGGCCCAGCAGCATACAACACCTCAAATTTGGCTGGCTTTTTTGTGTTGGTTTTTTCTTCCGTTTTGTTTTGTTGGACTGTTAATTGTAACTCTAGACAAGCTCTACAGAAGCTATATAAAATCTCTCAAGACTCAAAACCATCAGATTTAATAAACAACTCATAAGGAACTTCTGTACCAACAGAAAACAAGAACAAAATAAGACTAACTTTCACTGTTCCTGCAGCACCCAGCTATTTAGTTCAGTGACAGCACTGATCTTGAGCATAGGCATAGGTGCAGACCTTCCTGACACAAGGATCATCAGTCAGAAGAAAATATCTATTAACATTCTGAGGAGCACCATATTCTAAATTAGAATGGCATATCCTTCAAATAATAAATGACACAATAGCAAAAGATTCAGGAGTTTCCAATCACACAAACATATATATCGCTAATCCTGGGAACGGGAAAATAAATGACTGGCTGACACTAGCAGCCCGAGCACAAGAGCTTAAATCATGACAGCTCCTCAAGAAAAGCAAGAGAACGGAGGGGAGAAGAGATGGGAGCATTGAAACAATGGACTCTGGGATCTGCAACTAGGGTTTCCAGAATAAGATCTTCAACACATACTGATATAACTGTCATGTATGATGACAAGACGTCATGGCTTTTTAAACCTGTAATTTCAATCTAACAGCTCCTGGGAATCAGTTAAAGGGAACAGGGAGTTAAGAAACCCATTTGGCAGTATGCAGCCAAGACACCAGTTACAGCATCTTTCCAGAATAAAAACTGTGAGAGTGCCAGGCTATTCCAACTGTTGTGAAAGGTGCAGAGACAATTCATGCCAAGATTTTTCCTGTCTTTTCGACTTAAAACGGCCTTAGAAAGGAATGACAGACGCTGCCTACGCTCAGAGAAACTAGAGATCTCCAAAAACATGATACACTGAATTTCCATTCCAGCAATCATAACCGTGCAGCCGCCGCAACACTAATGCCGAGGTTGCCTCTGGCAACCACATATCTTGGACAACCGCAACTAGCAAGCGGGAAGAAATGACACAGATTCTGCAGAGCCAGCTTCCACTGCTGAAATGCTGTCCCAAGTTTTCTGGCTTGCCACAACCTTGCCAGTTACACTGCAGTAGAACCTAGAGATGATGTATTATTGGACAAGTAGGATCTGTACAATGGTCTTTTGGGATCAGTGTTGTCATATTTCCTCTTTAAATTCAGGTCTTCTGAGCAGCAAGTCATCCTTCTGCCTGGCAAAGTCAAACATAAGGGAGAAAAGTATGACATGAATACGCTTTCTGGAGTGTGAAGGAAGAGCTGAAAGGAACCTCCTCAGTTCATGATACCTATGGGAAGGTCAGAGATTGATTACAGCCAGCATCTACTCATTGACAGTACAGAGCAAATGAACTGAAAACATTTTTTAGAGGGAGAGAGGTTTGATTATTAGATGTTCAATTCAAAATCAGACTACCTATCCATAACATACACGAAGACCCCATCACAGAGCATCAACTCCAAAATTATATAAAAATTTATCACTGTATAAAATCAGAGCTGCTATCTTGTAGAGTTCTACAAAATCAGGTACACATTATTAAAAGGTTGGACAGTACCTTATATGAAACAGCTTAAATGCAAGTAGATCGTTCTCTTTAAGACAGTGAACTTCAAAAAGCTAACATCCAAGCCGACTGCACACCAAAGGTACTTCATCTCAAGCATGGAACTGAAGTTTATTTAGGCAGTAAACTGGCACGTTAAGTTAATTTATCAGAATCAAGAAAGTACACAAACCAGCAAAAAGATTCCAAGCTCCTTAAAAGTGGGTAAGTTGCAGTATTAAATTCAAACATTGTTTTTACAACATGCTCAAAGTGGGATGGTGTTTTTCCACAGCTGCTTCATCGCAATTCAAAATCTGGGAGCACACAATATACCCAGAAGACTTCAAGGTTATCTCCTCCAAAACAAACTCAGGCAGGGTAATTCTGTTCTGCATACAATAGTCAGATTGGGTGGGCAAATCATTTACTGCACTTAACGTCTGCAGTACTAATGCAAGAGAAAGTAGTACTGCATTAGGCAATACTTTGCCTGATGCAGCCCAGAATACCACTATGCTTCTTTGTGGCAAGAGCACACTGAAGGCTCACATTCAACTTGAAGTCCACCAGGACCCCCAGCTCCATTCCTGCAAAGCTGTGCAACTCAGCATTTCCCCTCGCTGAACTTCAGGAGGTTTCTATCCACGCATTTCTCCAGCCTGACCGGGTCCCCCTGGATGGCAGCATGATCCCCGGTCTATCAGTCTATCAGAGTTTTGTGTCATCTGCAAACTTACCAAGGGTGCACCCTGCTCTATGATCCAGATCATTAATGAAGTTGTTAAACAGGACCAAACCCAGTGTCGACCCCTGTGGTACACCATGAGTTACTCTCCTCCTGCGAGACTTTGCACCACTGACCACTACTCTCTGGGTCCAGCCACTCAGCCTCTTTCTTATCCACCTCCCAGTCTGCTCATCCAGACCCATTCATCAACAGCTTTTCTGTAAGGATCTCATGAAAGGTGGTGTCAAAATCCTCAATGAAGTCAAGGCAGAAGGCATCCACTGTTCTCTCCTCATCTACGAGGCCAGCCACTTCATCATAGAAGCTAACCAATTGGCCAAGCCTGACTTCCCCTTGGTGAATCCATGCTGACTACTCCTGAGGACTCTCTTGCCCTTCATGTGCCTAGAAGTGCTTTCTAGGATTAGCCTTTCTTTCACCTTCCCAAGGATCAAGGTGAGGCTGACTGGCCTGGAGTCCCCGGGTCCTCCTTCTTGCCCTTCTTGAAATAGGAGTGACATTTGCTTTCCTCCAGTATTCCGGCACTTCTCTCAATCACCACCTCAATTAAGGATTATAAAGAGTGGCTTCACAATAACACCTGCCAGCTCCCTCAGCACTCACCCAAGGGTGCATTCCATCTGGGCCCATGGACTTAAGTAGGTCACAGTTAGCTTAAGTACTGCCTGACCTGATCTTCTACAATGATGGGTGCTTCTTCCTCATTCCAGATTTTTTCCTTGGTCTCTGGGACATAGGATTCCAGGAGGCCAGTGTTGCTAATGAAGACTGAGGCAAAGGTGTTAAGCACTCAGCCTTCTAGATGTCCTATGTAACCAAGTTCCACATCTCCTTCAGCAGTAGGCACATATTTCCCTTTTGTCACTGAAGTTCTTAAAGAAGCCCTTCTTGTTGGTCTTGACATCCCTGCCCCAGTTCAACTCCATTTGGGCTTTAACTTTCCTAACCTAATCTCTGCACGCTTGGACAGCAACACTGGATTCCTCCCAGGTCTCTGTCCCTTGTTTCTACCCTCTGCATGCTTTTGTCTGCTGTCCTCTTGCTAGAACGGACTGCTCGTGAGCTAGAAGATGATCCTGGATGTTAAGGAGTTTACCAAATCATCAGTAAACACGTGCTCCTACATCTGAGATAAATATCAAAACCAGAAGAACTTCCACAGATTTGCTGCCCTTTTAAAAAGTTGCATCAGAGCAACAAAAAAAGCTCTGTTAAAAGAATGAGTTGGATATATTATGAAGTATGCCACACTCATAATGCACTGATATTGTGTGCAATGCACCAATAGATATCAAGGAGACTACATATTAAGTTTTCTTTTTAAACAGGAGGAAACATCCACTATGATACATCAATTGTCTTCCTAAATACGAATACTGATTGAAATAGGTAGCCAAGTTAAAAACCAGAGTTATTTCACAAAGGACCCAAAATTCATTCTACAAGCTTCTTACAGCCAGAGACTCCAGCTTTCCTTCAGTGTACCCTACCAAGAACACAGCTTTCCCAATCACCTTCAGATTTTTCCTCTCAAGTTTATCCAACTATTTTTAAAAGCCCTTAGAAACATTTCTATTCTACCTTATACTACAGAAATATATTTATTAATTAAAAAAAATAAAGAACAACAAACTGCCAGCACTAAGCTGCAACTTGCATTTTACTAGCAAGCAAACATTGTTCAATACTGAAAAAAACAAAGGTAGGATGTCTACAAGTGGAAGACCAGTGTTTAGTAGTGATTCAGACTACCCTGACTGATAAGAAACCTCACTAATCTTAAAATATATACAAGATTTAAGCACTTAATGGCTTCAAATTTAATTTTACAATACTTTCTGGAAAAAAAAAAAATAGGTGACACAGTTGGCACAAATAAAAAAAGAACAAGAGGAATGTTATTTCTATCAACTAGTCTTAAGCAATTAATATTCAAATTTTTGTAAAAAACAATCTGAAGAGAATCCATAACATCCACTGCCAATGAATATCGCTCACCTATCTCCTGAAATATCAAAAACGTGATTATTGAAATATCCTATAAACTCAGCTCGAAGAAGAATTCCAGCTGCCACAGATCACCTTTGTTAAAAAAAAATGTCATGGTCTACACAAATCACAATAGCTTATACTTCATGAACTGGTACTTCAACACTGTAAGTCTGAATGATCAGGAATAATCAGTAGATGAAGTTGCAAGATTAGTATCTACAAATAGTCACTGCTCTCAAGTATATATCCATATGTCAGAGCAATAATACAGAATCTCTCTTCTTATTCTATCCTAGCACTTGAGAAATAGCTCTTAATTTCATCATCAATTTGCACGTAGATGTCCTAACGCAAAAAAATCTTAACAATCTGGTAAGCCTCAACACGCACAGCTCCAAGAGGCTCGTTCCAGGCTAGCACTGCTTATCATGGGAAGCATCAGATTTTTATCCGTGCTACTCACAGCGACATGCTGTCAGCATCCACACTGATAGTCTGTCCGCCAAAGATTTTCCTTGAAAAAAGCTGAGACAATGCCCATTTTTAATCCTAAAAGAGTTCGTTTTTCCTCAGTCAAAGGGGCAAGCAGAGCTGTATGGCTTGAGAGCAGTGCTTGTACAGACGCTGACCTGCATGCTCCTACTGACAGCTGGTATAAGAGAAATGGGAACTGAAACCTTTTGACTCCCGTTCAGTGCAGAAAAGAGAAGAATACAGTACAGCAGCATTTCAAGCCAGACAAAACAAACATTTTTTCCCCCCTCATATTTTTCTTTCTGGATCAGAATTTCATATTTACTCCAGCTTGCTCCTGGCATGTTAGTGGCCAAGAACCACAGGAGAAACACAATAAGCATCTGTTTCACGGGTAAAGTGGAGCCAGAGACGATTTCCATGAATTCTGATAAATAGAACATTATCTAACTTTATATACTGGGTAAAATACAGACTAACAGGAGATTGTCCTGAAGCTAAATATGGACAAAGGTTTCTTTAGTTTCCACAACAAGCACTATTAATAACACGCAATAACTTCATCCAAGGATATTAATGCTATATTTACTTTAAGCTCCAAAATCTAGCACTCACATGGCTATTTTCTTACATTTTTCCTATCGACAGAGTGCCATTACTGAAGGAATGTCATGTTACTAGTGACAAAGGCAAGTTCGTCTTAACCCCACATTACTGTGAATTCTCTGCTTGGAATTTAGCTCTCTGGTTATCCTGTTATCTTGCCTAATATACACTAAGCATACTAAAATTGGTAGCTCAGAATTCTACTAGGATAAAGTCTTAAGAATCTAACGACAGCATTATTCATCCCAAAGCACCCTCTCTGATGAAATAACAGCAGTATAAATATTTTATTACTGATCACCAAGAGTATTTTAGACAGCAAATGACACCCAAAGTCCTGAAACAACCAGAAATACATATAAGCACTCTTTCAGTACATACTGAATAAGTGGCTAATATGGTATATGGGCTATGATATCAACTCCTCCCGCTGGTGCAACTGTTCTCTTTACTTGGAGGGGGTAGGAAAACTAATTTGGTAATTACAGGCTCTTAGACTTCAAAGAATATTAGCAGACTTGAACAACAGAGCTAGTTAACTAAGTAACTTCCTCCTTTCTTCTTCTTGTAAACTTTTTTTTTAATATATTTTAACCTCCTGTAGCTTATAACAGGTTTCAGTGATGCTGAAAAGCCCAGATCTGCTGTTTAAAATTCAAGAATACAGCAGATCAGCTATAAAACTTCCAATTTGATGCACCTGCCTGATCTGAATTGCAACATTCCAGATACTCTCCAAGCTATAAAGCTGTAAGCAGAATGTGTCTAATTATCTTAGCTGACAGCTGCAGTAGCATGCAGCACTCTGTGCAAAGACTAATTTCCTTGAAGATCCGACCCAAACCTGCGTGCTTTTCCAAGTGTGCGTCCCAAAGAACTGGACATCACACGTCAAACATTAAACTGAACACCAGAACCCATCTGACTTTCACCAGTTTCCTTGCGAGCAGCATCCCAACAGCCTAACAAGGTGTAGTGGAACTGTTAGGTCAGGGCTTGAGCTGGTGATAGAGTACTTGGTGAAGGGTGTGCCTGGCCCAGGGAGCACAGGCACATCATCTGCATCTGTGCTCTCCACATACCCAGAACGGGTAGACTCAAAGTGGAACCACACTGGGCTCATATAAGTGCCAGCCACCGAAGGGAGAGCAGCTCTTTGGCCTAGGCTGCTTCCTGAGAAGGAGTGCTGCATGGCCAGAGAGCCCCTTCATCAGGGGGGTGAATTCAGCTCTTCTTTCTGCACACGACTATGAGCTTATCTGCAAATACTTTGTCTGGTATTGCCAAGAACCTGCCAGAAGCAGTTTCGCTCCTTCATGAGCAGAACACAAGGTAACTTAAAAATAAATGAATTTCACACAAAGGACATACAGCTTCTGCAACTGGCACGCAATGCAGAGCCTCCATCTAAAGAGGCTTATATATCAGACATCAATATATTCTACAGACAGATGTAACTAACACTGCACCACCTCCAGAAGCAGAGGTCTCTAGCTCCCAGATCTCTGAAGCTGAGTATGCCACATCCCACAGTTACTCAGGAAAACAAACATCTGCTTTACAGCATGCTTGCTCACCACTCCCTCCCTCTGACAGGATCACGAGCTCCATTCCCTCACTGCCTTCCCTTCTCAGTAGTAAGCTGAGCTAATGCAACCACTCTCTCCAGGAAGCAGCTTACTTCTCCAGAAGTAGTAGGAGTTCTAATGCAAGCCCTAACAGCCCTCACTTCCTAACAGGGAAGCGAGCAAATATCTCACACATGTCTGAAATAAAAACCCCAAACCATTTTTATTGTCACTGGGTCTACAAGGCTTAGTGGCCATTTTCAATTAAGTCCTATGAATTCTAATAACTGTATTTACTTCACATATGGAGCAGTTACTCCTATGTGTACAATTTTTTATTTTCCAAACATCTCTTCTTAAAAAGAAGAAAAAACACTGAACACAACCAAATGCTGCATACAGAATCATAGAATCGTTTGAGTTGGAAGGGACCTTTAATGGTCATCTAGTCCAACTTCCACATCACTCCTTTTACAACGTTAGTTCAGATTGACACATTCAGATTTAAAATTCAGACTGCTTCTAATGATCTAAACACACTCAAAGCCACTTGATGCCAATCCATTTTTGTACCAGTCCTACCCTTCAGCCTATATAGTCATTACTCCAGTGCCTACTTACTCTGATATAGATAGTAATCAGCTCCTCTTTCAGTCTTCACTTTGCTAAGACAAACAAGCCATGCTATTCTACTTCGTTGACATTAATAACTTTTCCTTTCTACCATCCCCAGTTAGGTTTATTCCCTCTGACTAGCCGCTGCTAGGGATGTATTACCAAAAAAAAAAAAAAACTTCCCTTAGGCCATAACTACAGCCTCATTTTTGCCCGTTTTGGAGACTTGTCATGCTCATAATAAGCCTATGACTAAGTACTAGTCTCTAGTCTTACTCCTTCTTCATCACTTCCACCTAAAATGAGAAAGCATCATAGCATCAGATCTCTTACTGGCACACACAGAATACACAATTTTCTCTCTCATCCTATGTCCTAACCTCACAACAGCAGCGAGCTCCACAAGCACAATCCCATTCACACCATGGTCAGAAGGGAATATACTGAAGATCCTAAGCCAAGTTCAAACATGAAAGACCCATCCTTTGGAAATATCTTTATTAAGCTTCCAAGAGCCCAACAGTTGCGCTGTGATTTATTTTATAGCTTGTTCCTTCCCCACCTTAATGCTTGCCCACTAAGCTTTACCTGCAGTTACTGGTTTTGCAGGTACCTCTGTATGAAGTCATTTAATGACACCTAGTACATCCAACGGTCAGGTCAGTTTTCATCTGGGTATGGGACACATAGAAGACACCAAAGGAGAGGCAGAGAGTGGGCAGGAAGTCTTACGCCAGACTGGCACTCTACCCAGGATGCTCACGCCGCATTTTATTCCATTTACCTTCAAGTCTTTAATTATTTTTTCCTCCAAGGCTATGCATACTATTTAGGTCAGATCTACGCAAGCACTGAAGTGTCAAATTAAGCATTACCCCATGTGAAACCACATTTTGAGAAACATAGGAGTGACTGAAGTGACTATCGCTTAAAAATTCAGGCAAGCCACTATTTCTCTTTTTCTTCTTTCTCTGTATTATTAAAAAGCAAGTACATGAAGTCCTATAGCAGGTTAATCTTTAGCAAAGTGCCTCAGCTATCAAGACTCTTTTCTTATGGAAAGAAAATGAAAAAATCTTTATTTTAATTCACAGGGCCACATTTCTATTAAATACCTTAAAACCATAACATAAAACATGACATCTGCATTGCCCAATAATTTTCAAAGCAATTAAATATACGTACACTATTCAACAACACACTGGAGGGCAGGAGGCCAGGATCACAATGCATCAGATAAAATCTTACTACCCAAAGGAAAATAAAGTGACTGGGGTTTTAACTTGTGCTTTTGTATTTTTATTTTCAACAACACTTCATCATAAATTACCTTATTAGTCATTTTACTGTTTTGGTTTTCTTAAGCAATTAGCTTATATAGACCTATTTGGCTCATCTCACAATAAAAGCCTTACAATTTAACAACATTACAGTGGGAAATATAACACTTATCTAATTATTCAGTCATTTTTTTTCCATCCTACATATAGCAAGTTCTCCCTAGCAGTCTTTTTCAATTTGAATTAATGGCTTGTAAGCTAAACATGCAACAAAAACCTGGGTGACAGGCTTCTTCCAGAGACAAACTTGGTCAGAAAGTAGCACAGACTCACAAACCACAGCCAAGACAAAGCAGGAACAACTCGCAATATTGCAACAGACAGTCTGTGCACTACATATTCAGTTCTATTATCTAATGCATAAAACACCTCCTCCTGTTCAAGGTAACGTTCTATTCTTCAACTAGCCCTTCAGCAACAGACACAGTACAGTGTTTTTATAATACTGATATAACGTAGTGATTTAGAACACTTACTTGGGCTATCAGCAAGCAGAATGAGAGGGCACTTCATACAATGACAATGTAACGGTGAAGCTTTTCTACTGATGGGTACACTGCAAGTATAGGTCGTCAGGCCTGGAGAGCAGATCTCACTTTACTGAAGGTGCAATAGTGAGTCCTATGAACTGAAGGGGAAGGACAAAACATCCCAGTCTGTACTGCGGCATTCTTCTTTCATCGCAGGAAATAACTCCAGTACCAAGTTTTATCCAACACCTACCAGTACACACGCCCTCACCTGGATCAACACAAACCCTGCTCATCAGGCACTCTGAAATGCAGTCTTAACACTGTGGCAGAAACCTAAACATGAACCACCTCTTAAAGGACAACTGGTAAAATACAGGAAAAAAAAAAAAAACACTCTTCCTTTTTCTTCCTCAGCACATCCTCACTGATCAGTTGGTGCCTTAAGATTCACTTATACTCAACTTGAAAAAAAAAAATACTAACAAATATTGCATTTGAGCCAGAAAACAATGGAGAGAAACACAAGATGATTAAACAATGCCAGGAAATCACTGGATTTAAAAGAAAAGTCAAAGACTCTTGCTGAATATTCAATCATTCTATAAGATATTCCATCTTTGTCATTATACAATACTCACACACACAAAAAATATCAACTTGTGGCTTTCTGGTGCTTCAGAATTATTCACCTGTGCTAGTAATCACTTACAATCATTTTGCCCCCTCTGTACTCCCATTGTTTAGTTCCAAAAACATTCTGGAATGAAGACACCAGAAACTGACATTCCAACCTCTTTTTTTTTTTTCCCCCTTTTCTAAATAAACCTATCTTAGAAAGCTGGGGCATCACAAACGTACTGGTACTTGGAATAGAGTGAAAATAGGCTTAAAATGTGATCTGATCCAGACACACACAAATAAGGCAGCAAGATCGCAGTTAAGGAGTTCAAATCCTGCACTGCGAAGACACCCTGGGCCAATTCTGACAGCGGATCTTGAGGGCAGGGGACAGATTTAACATGGAGCTATTTTTACCTTTCAATTCCACCTTTGCGATTTGCAGCACCGCACACCCTGTGGCTTTCGCTGCTACCAACAGAGGGGTAATGATTACAAAATAATCGACAGCATTAGTTTTGTATTATTTCAAGGGAAACCTGCATTTCAGAAGGAGCTGTGATATTCAAGCGAAGTGCTGTTTGCCTTACCTGGAAAGAGTTGTTTGAATATACGCCAGCTGACAGGCAATTTTAATACACTAACAATCCTAGAGTATGAATCAGATTAATAATGGGAAATTAAGTACTGCGTTCTACAGAGCTCTTCTAGTAACTCAAACCACAGAAGTGAGTATTTTACTGCACGGTGGCATTCACAAAAGTTGATTTTAGGCTGCTTACTTGCCCATTTATTTGTGGCCTCAATAAAACAAAAAGAAATGGAAACACTCTTTTGAGACCTTTACAAAGGTGGCAGAGCGGGATTTCACACGCTTGCAAGCAACAACTTCCATAAAGGATGTCTATGTAGACTATTCATACATCTTTATAACATCTGATATGATTGCTCGTCAGACACCTCTGAAGCACGTGAAATACAAATTCTGAATACTACCTACTAATCTTCCTAGGCTCATCAAATCAACGAGTCTTGATTTTCAATTACATGTTGCAAAAGCTGGTCTTATGACTGATGTAAAGATCTGGAGAATGTTTTTTAAAAAAAAGGACCACCTTCCAAGAACAACCTAAATGCAAGTGACTTGCAATTACATAATTGGCTTCTTGGATTTAAGGAAGACCAGCTGAGTTTCCATTACAAAACTAGAAAGCTTTGATTTGAAAACTTCAAGCGCTGCCACTTAACTACACAACTGTTAAGCAGCTAAAAAAGATTTTTTTAAAAAGTATTTACTCACAAGAAACCAATTCCAAATTACCATAATCTTCCTTAAACTGGAGCTACAGACAATGACTATATGTATGAGTCATGTGAAAGGACCCTAAGAAGAGAGAGAAGAGGAGAAACACCAAGTAGCTAATTTGAAAGGTGGAACACAGTCCAATTCTCCCTGTCTGGTCCTAACCAAACCCAAGGTTCAGACTGGAAGAGCTAAACCAAATGCATTAGGCTAAAGCACAGCAGAAAGCTAACCTGTGAGTGCAATGTGGCTGAAGACCTGGATACAATGGCTATGAGTCAAATTCTCAGTGCTCAGTAGTGAGTCTCTGAAAGCAAAATCATACAGGGTATCCACTACCTCTTAGTTTCATCCCTTCTAAGAACAATTTTTTCCCCTTGACACATTTGCACAACATTCTGAAATACATTTATTTGTCTTGTGATTCCCCTTAGGTGTCCCCAATGGCCCCACAATCCAATGAAATGTAGCTATTACAGCAGCAGAAGGAATCACCCAATGCCAACACGCTATCAATGGCTTGCTAGGAACGCCAGGTACTACAAGAACAGGATTCTAATCTTTCTGTCACCAAAGCAAACACAGCGTGCTAACCACCATGGGACAAGTTCTTAGACTCCTTTTGAACAGTGTAGAATACAATTCAGCACGTGCTTTTGCTGACTGAGTAGCGACCAAGAAGAGCTTCATCAGACAATGATGAATTTTAAGTGTCGTTAAGCGTTCCTCAGTTAAGTCCTACCTACTCTTTAAGACCTTGTTTGCAAAAGGGCATATTAACACATTTCACTGCTGCCCTAAAACTCAGCAAATTCACTACAAGTCACTCTATGAGACAAGAAAACCTATAGAGCTATTTGTTCTGTTCCGATGGTTGGACATAAACCGGATCTCTGTTACATACACATCAACAGTATTAGGATAATACCACCAATAATGGATAACTACCCCAGTAAATAACCAACTATGCTGAAAAAAAAAAACTTTTTTTTTTTTGAACAATCATATGATTTTCCTACATCTAAGTTACACTTAGAAATTCTGAGTCATGCACTCTCTTAGTAACCAATTATTTTTTAAAGATAATACTCAGTATTCTCTTCTGCCAACACTGTACTCTTTTGTGCAACACTTCAGAACTGAATGACTGTCTGTGGCCCACAGACCTTCCTGAAGACCTCAGAACAATAGGCAGTTGGAAAATATTTACTGTGAAAGCACTCAGTGCTCTTTAAATAGGTAGCTCTTGCTGTAGTGTATTACAGTAATAATACAGTAATACAGAGTGCTTGCCATGGTGTCCCACTGCAGTTCCATTATGCTTCAGACTTTGGGTTTGCTCAGTCTGCTCTACAGACATTTTCCTACTATACACATGAGCCTGAAACCAAACTTTATGCCTAATAAACACATTTTGTAAGCACACATGACAACACTGATTACTGTCTGACAATGGTTTCATCCTGACAATTTCTACATCTAGTACTTACTGTGTTCCTTGTAACCAACAGTGTTTCAAATCACACAAACACAGCTTGCTTCCAGCTTGAAGACAATGCAAGATGCAAGAGCTTTAATGCATTTTCCTGCAACCTGCTCTTGCAAGAGTGCAGCGCTTTGAAACCTGGACGCAGACATTCTAACGCAATAAAGAAGTGGTGAAAAAAAACAAGTTCCCACTGTGGTTTTGGCCATACCTTTGGATGTGCAATTTAAAAACTGCAGCTATCAGGAAGTTAAGATGCATGATCCAACAGGACTGGGTCTTTTAGTTGATTTGATGGATCTCCATAACACGTAAAGCTTGAGAAAAACGCTTTGATAAAGCAGACTTCAGTCTTACTGCTAGGAGCCTGGCACTGGGGGAAACAGTGTTTGTCTCTGATATGAACATCAACCTGCTCCAGTTGAACAGATCTTTATGTGGTCAGAGCAGGATGCCCTATCCCCCTAAAACAATGAAAAATGAGCCTAATAAAAACAAAACACCGACACTTATAGGATTATGCAAGTACAAGCGCTGACATCAGTCGCAAAAAGTAAGATGTAAGCTGAGAGTATGAGCAAGAACTCCTTATTCCAGCACGTTTGCTTTTGCTGTTGTTGTGTTTGGTTCTTTTTAATACATACACCTTTCAAGGGTCACTCTGGAGGCGCCTCCCTTTTCACAACTATCCCATTCGCGATTGGTGAAGAGGGGATAACACCCCACACGCCAACAGCACCGGCCGGAGCCCCTTCTGACAGCAGCACACCCGATGCACTGGAACATCCCAAAAGTGACATGCCCGAAGCCGCCTCAATCTGGGGACCGCCCGCCCCTACCTGCAGCGGACAACACCGGCGGAGCTGACAGGAGGGCCGCTGCCCGGCACCCCGCCGCGGGGACGCGCGCAGGGCAGGGGGCGGCCGGAGCCGCGCTGCCGGCAGAGCGGGCGCGGCGCCCGCCGGGGGCCGGGCCGCGGCGCTGCCGGGGCCGCGGACGCGCCGGAGCCGCCGCGGGATCGCAAGATGGCGGCGGCCGAGCCCGCTCCCCGCCTCGGCGGCGCCCCCCCCGCCGCCCCCACCCCGGCGCCGGCGGCCTCCTCGAGGGACCCGGGCGGGCAGGGCCCGGCCCCGCGGCGCAGAAAGGGGGGAGGCTCCCCGCGGCGGCCGGGAGAAGCGGGACGCCCCCCGCCCCGCCCGCCCCGCTGCCCGCTGCCCCTCACCTTTGAATTTGAGGTCGGTGGGCGGATCGAGCACCAGGATCTGCTCGTGCTTCGCCAGAGCCCCGGCGGCCGCCATCTCGCTCGCTCGCTACGGCGGGAGGAGGAGAGGGGGAGGGTGGGAGGAGGAGGGGGAGGAGGAGGAGAAGGAGGAGGAGGAAGAGAGGGAGGGGCGGGACAGGCAGCCCGGGCGGCGGCGCCGCTCCCCTGTCCCTCGCGGCGGATAGGGGCCGCTCTGCAGCCCCGGCACCGCTCGCTTTCCACCTCGCGCCAGAGGCTCAACGGCCCCCGGCAACGCCGGCCCTCCGCGGACACGAGGGCGGTGGCGACAGCGACGGAGGCGGCAGTCGCCGGGCCTGCTTTGCGCATGCGCTCACGCGCCGGCTTTCTCGCTCCCCCCCCCCCGCCGGTTGACAGCCCTCACGGCCGCCCCACGCCAGAGCCGAGCGGGAAGAAGCAGCTCCTCCGCGCTCCGGGAAGAGGCTGTGGGAGCGGCGCGCATGCGCCGCGGGAGGAACTACAGCTCCCAGCCTGCCGCGCAGGGGGCGGGAGGGCAACGCGGCGGGCGGGAGGCCGCGGTGCATGCTGGGGGGTGTAGTCTTTCTGGGTGCCTGGGGGACGCTGAGGAGGAAGTGGGGCGCCTCGCCGGGCTTCTCGCCTTCCCGAAACCAGAGGCAGGCTGGGGTAGTGCGACTTCGTGCCCTTCCTGGTGTCTCAGTCTTGTTTCAGTAAAGCTGTCGGAGGGAGGGTGAGCGTGGGGTGATAGGCCTGGGTGGTGCCATTTGGAGAGACGGAAGGGCAAATTGGGCAAAGAGTACAGAAATACCCAGGGTTGGTGACAGCTCTGACCTGAGACTGGGGTACCACAGACGAGCTTTGAGATATCGAGGATTAACTCCTCATTCCCACCAGGCACTCGCACCCACCTTGGGATGGCTGCCATCCTGCTCTAAGGCAGCTCCAGTGCCTTTGGGAGGCTGCTCTGAGGTGAAGAGTTTCACCTTTAAAGCAGGCAAAGCATAGCCTAGAACATCACCAAAAGCCATCCTGGATCAGGAAACTTATTTGATCGAAGGCTTAGGGACTCTATGGCAAGAGCTACTGAGCTCTTGCCAAATCTAAAGTCTTTAATAGTAGAACGGAATGAGAGATGTTTGCCATCCCTCTTACTTCCACTTTTTGTCAGTGTTTTTACCACAGACCTTACCATTAATTCTGTATTTTCAAGTGGGTGGTACATCCTTGGGTATTTTGAAAGAGGAAAAACAAATTGCCAGATCCACCTGAAACTTGATGATTCTGATCCCCTAAGACTAACTTTGTAAAAATCTGGCCCTAAGATACGTAATTAAGTTTGTATTCATGCAAGGTTGGAGTACAGGGGATGGAACTGGTGTCAAAATGATTAAAATCATGTTTATTTTTCTTCTCTGGCAGTCTGGTGTAGGTATGCTAAGAACATGTATGGAAACATAACAACCCACTTGAAAAATATGTCCAAATAACGCATCAATTAAAATAACTTAGAATCACTGAGGTTGGAAAAGACCATGAAGACCATCTAGTCCAACAGTGAACCCATCACCACCATGCCCACTAACCATGTCCCTCAGTGCCACATCCACACAGTTCTCGAACACCTCCAGAGACAGTGACTCCACCACCTCCCAGGGCAGCCTGTTCGAATGCCTCACTGCTCTTTCTGAGAAGAAATTTTACTAATATCCAATCCAAACATCCCCAGTGCAACTTAAGGCCATTAAAACTTGAATGTTTTACCTTCAAATTCATCTATCCACCGTAACAGTTATGGACTGCATCATTTCCTTGGTGAAAGAAAGGGCTTTGAGTCCATTACATAGGGGAGGCCTGCTGAGCAATTTGGGTGCAGGCTCTGCCTGGGCTTCAGCAGGGCCTTCACCCCCTATTTTGGCTATCTGCCTCTGCTCCAGGCCTGCACACATCGTTCTTTCAGCACTCTTCTCCATGCCCCTCTTGCCAAGAGCAAATACCAATATGAGCTTTAATATCATCACTGACTGAAGAAGAAATGTGAGAAGCACTGTAGAAAAGCACTTTGGAGTACTTCTATGTAATTGGAATTGGCTTCGGTAGGTGGAGTTTGGTGGCATATCTGTGAAAACATTGCTAGTAGGTCTTTAGCTATCCTGGCTGTAGTTTTCCTGCTATGTACTTATTTTATGATACCTGTAAAACAACATTGGAAATTGCTACCTTTTGTTTATTTACAGTGCATTATTTAAAGTTATTCTTACCTTTGGACTCTGGAAGGAAAACAGTGTTTTTTAATATCACTGTATTTTTTCTTCTTCTGTTATTATGAGCACTTACTCTATAACCTCCATGCTTTCTCAATTTCTGTTCATGAATCCACCAAAGATTAAGCCACAACATATATTTATTTGAAGCAATAATTCAGCTCCAGAATTATCTGGTAATAATGTACCTGAAGAATTTCAGGGTCTCATTTTTCAAAGAATTGAGACATGAGGAGCTGCTGCAAAACTCTAAATGCCTCCAAAGATTCTGTCCTTTCTCTTTTAAATGGGCTATAAAATAATAGAAAGAAGTACAAATTCAAGGGAAGCTTCCTCTATGTGAATTTAGAGGGCAAAAATATCTTTGTTTTTCTAAGTCTTTTATACATCTTCTATATATGAAACATCTCTTATATAAGAAAATCTGAGGAGAACCAGAAGTTAGGATCTATTGAATATGGCAACAGGTCTTCCAGGTTTTCCCATGCATGGTTTTCAGTGCAGACACCTTGTTTTAGATAGTTGCACATTAGATGTAAGTGAACATCTGTGGATGTGGATGTGTGCAGGCTGGAGGAAGACTGAGTTCATCCTTATCACCTGCATATTGAGAGGCAGTTAATGAATGGTAGGCCATGGCCTCAAGTACAGTCTTGCCCATGAGAAGAGCGTCACAGCGTCCCTGAGGCTGGAAAGGACCCAGGAGGGCTGTAGTTCAGTTTCTGGCTCAAAGCAGGGTCAAAACTGAATTCAGGCCAGGTAGCTGTTGGTTTTGTCCTGTGGGATCATTAAAACCTCAGAGGACAGAGGTTTCACAGCCTCCCGGGTAGCCTGGCTCAGTGCATGAATCTGTTTGGTGTGTATTTTATGGTAATTGCCAATTAGTACATAAACACTAAATGAGTGCATTAATGATAATGCATGAACATGTTTTTTTTAATGTAGTTGTTTGAATATATTTTCAACCTTAATGAGGCATTCATCTGTTTTATTGCATTTAATATAATTTCTGATCTAACGCTTTTATTTCACCTAAGCTAATGCTATTTTTTATATTAAACAAAGCCCATGCTGTTGATTGGCAATATCTGGCAACCTTCTCCAACATCTGATTCATTTCACTTGAACACCTCAGCGCACAGTTCTGGAATGAAATCTTGTCTCTGTTGCAGTCTATAGCAAACCTCTCATCAATTTCAGTGAGATGTCATTCCAGAAGCATCTCTAGTATCTTTATCACTGCTTGCAGGCAGCTAACATTTGCTTAATCTGAGGTTAACATTTGTCCTGTGTGTTTGTAGATCTTAATGTTTATTCACACTGTGAATTCAGCATAATTATTATTATAGTATCTCAGTTTGGAGATTGCTTGACATTTCTTAGAGCTGTTTGCTATTAAATGTTAAATGAGCTTTCTTTATACCTGAGAAATATCGATGTAGGCTCGGTTTCATAATACTTTTTTCCACTGTTTATTATTCAGGTAGTTTATTCAGTCCCGCCAACTCTGAACTTGAAAATGTCTTGCAATAAAACAATATCATGACTTGCTTTGCAATTCCTTGGTGTTATTAAGATTGTCAGAAAAAGCAACCAAGTGCCACGTTACTTGTCATGTTAATGGAAAAACTCTCAGTCTCACTCACTGAAGTAACATACGTATCCCGTACTGCCAAGTCAATGAATATTGCAAAGCAAAGCTATATAGGTGAAAGTCTGTTTTAATTTCTCTTTAAGGAAATATCTGGCCTCTTGGTGCTGCAATTTATCTTCTGAAACACAAAACTATTCATAGCATACACATAGATTACAGCAGGCTGTAGTCATAATTTACTTGGCAGCTAATGAGTTCCATATATAATTTGAGGCCTATTTGTTATGTTGTAAATCAAAGGTAAAATTACAACCCATACCTTTCTGATGATTTATGGCTGTATTCAAATGGTACCACAGGCTAGAAATGTAGATCTTAACTGAGTATCATCAAGTTTGTTCGACTACAATGTATTTCTCTACCTAATGAGGTTATTCTAAAAACATACAATGCGTATTGAATATGCAAGTGGAGAAAAACTAATAACACAACAGCATTCTGATACATCACTGTGGAGAAAATTTTTTTATACATGTCATAACATGAAAATGTTTAATCGTTACTCATGTAGGAACAAGATAGAAGTGTTATTTTGCCTTTGCAGTTTAAAGTGTCATTTAAAGAACTGAATGAGTCCTGAGCCAATTTTAGATGTGCTAAGGACCATTAGTCCCTTGGTAAAGGACAAAGTTGTAGAGGAAATGGATTTTTGAATATTGTTTTCAAGAATTGGTTCTTAAAGTCCACATACATTCACGATGTAATGAGACAATGAATATGCAAAATGTAGAATATGTAACGTGTTGGTGGTTGTTTGCTGATGTTGCATTTCTAAAATGCACAAACTGTGCTGAAAAGTAGCCAAAAATAAAATATGCGTAGATAAGCATATAAATCTAAGTACATAGTTGAAAATCCCTTTTTACCGAGAGTAAAACTGTATTAAATTGCAGTTTCAATCTGAGAAGAAATCCTGCAGAAACAGCACGATGGTGTCCTATGGTCGTTGCATCTCTTTTCTACTTTGGTATTCTTGCAAACAAAACCATGGTGTTTCTCAGTCTGTTTTGAGAACTCATCTGGCAATGGAGATTCAAATTTTGCCTTTCATTTACTCTGTTAACACACACAGCAATTCAGTGATGCTAATTCTGCATCTCCTGAGGGACCCCAAAAAGCCCTCAAGTTACATCTTCAAATTGTGCCTAGGTTCTGTTCTAATGGGTCACGAGGTAAATATGAGCAAATAACTTATTAATGTGCGAAAGACAAGCATTGTACTGAGACTGTACACGACACACAATTTCCCTCTACTGAACACTGCACTGAAGTGCCGTGTCCGGTTTTGGGTGCTGTCCTTCAGAAAAGATGTGGAGTGCCTGGAACAGGCTGTCCAGAGAGTTTGTGAAGTCTCCTTCTCTGGGGATATTCAAGACCCACATGGACACCTTCCTCTGTGACCTGCTCTGGGGAACCTGCTTCAGCAGAGGGTTGGGCTGTGTGATATCCAGAGGCCCCTTCCAACCCCTACAATTCTGTGATTCTGTGAACTGAAGGGAGGCCAGAAGAGAGCGGCGGTAATGGCTGAGGTCCAGAAAACAGGCAGATTGAATTGTAAGAATAGACTGAAAAACTGAGGCTGTTTTTCCTAAGGAAGACATGATTGAGCCAAGCAGTGATAATAGTTTTCAAACATATTAGAAGCTAATGCAAAGAGGAAGAAAACTGTCTGCTCTCACTTTCTTTGGCTAGGGCAGGAAGTCATGGGTGTTGGCTGGAGCAAAGAACTTCTTAACAGTAAGAATAGTTAACTGCCTGGAGGGGCAATCCATGGAGTTCCAGTCAGCGACCTCCAACAACAGGTTAGACATCTGTTGAGAGGTATGGATTGAGCCAATCTGCCTTGAGATGTGACCTCTGAAGTCCTTTTCAACGCTATGATTCTCCCTTTGTATAAATCCCAGTGTGCTCAGAGATTAAACTGATCATTTGCAGTGGAATTGTACGTTCCCTAAGGTCTGAGCCACGGTACATTAAAATCAGGGGAAATTCTTCCAGTGCCTTTAATAAGCATTGGATCAGGCCCTAATTGAGTGTGTAATTTGGAGTTGAGTATGGAATTTGGTCGACAATTCTGTTAATGGTATTTGCAAATGAGAAGAATCCAACTCCTTTTCCCAGGGTACATTAGTTTGCAATGGTTACAAGAGAAAGTAAACACATGCTGAACAACCAGTACTTTATTTTTCACACAGAACTGAGTAGAGATGACTAAAGACAAAGACAAGAAGAAGATCTCTGGGGAAAATTTAGCAACTTTTCTCAAGGAAGAACATTTTAGACAGCTATTTTTACATCAATTAAGACAGAAGAAGATTGCAAAAAGCTATGTTAACAACACTTTAAAAATAAATAGATATCATAGATGTGAGAATGTTAAATGTTTGTCTCTGCTGAAAGATCAAGTTAGCAGAGAGCCTGAAAATGGGCAGAGGAAAAGAAGGGGAGACCTGGAAAAATTCAGGCTGTCGGTGGATTCAATTGCTTGCATAGTGACTGACAAGGAAGGATCTGCTCCCCTGCAGCCTGTTACCAAACTGCATAAAGATGTAAATGACCAACTAAATCACAAGCGCTTATGCCAACAACAGCTCTGCTTCTGCAGTTGCACGTGTTTATATCCACTGAAATCCAGAGGAATTCTCAAATGCATAAACTTAAGGGTTTGCAGCTTTGCAGCATCACAGCTTGTGTGCCGCTCTGCCTTCATGGGCTTCACCAAGACCCTGGAAATGCTTTCTCTTTCACCCTCGAGTTGAGGCAGACAAGGGCTCACAGCACTCTTGGAACACATGCCAGAAGCTAAGGTTACTGACACATGGTTAATACGCAAACAAAAGATCTTTGCTCTTGATTAATTCATTGTATCTAGAAGTAAAGATGCAAGGTTTCTAGCATCACCTCCTCATTCCAGTTTGTTGCAAATATCTTCTGTGGCTGCACAAAAGCTTAAGCATCCTACCTGAAATGTTTACTTACTTTGCATTCAAGGAGTAAAAAGTCTGCATAATATTCTTGATGGCATCTTTGACTGCGAAATACTGAATTATTTATGGCTTAATTGTAAAAATGATACCCACAAGAAGCTGTTTAGTTGCAATATGCAAGTGATACACCACACAGACAGGAACGTGTATTTCAGCCTTTGTTCTGTTATGTCAGTGGATCAGCTAAACCCAGGTAGGAACAGTTTGCAGAGGTGGAAAGGGAATACGGCATTTTCACAGAATCACAGAATCATTAAGGTTGGGAAAGACCTCTAAGATCACCCAGTCCAACCACCAGCCCATCACCACCATGCCCACTGACCACATCCCTCAGTGCCTCATCCACAAGGTCCTTGAAACCTCCAGTGAGAGTGACGTCACCACCTCCATGGGCAACCTGTTCCAGTGCCTCACCATTCTTTCAGAGCAGAAAATTTTCCTAATATCCAACCTGAATCTCCCCTGGCACCACTTAAGTCAATTCCTTCTCATCCTAAAATTGCCATATCCTCCAGGACATAGCTAGGGGTTAAAAAGCCCGCAGAAAGCACCATGTAGCAAAAGATGCCCTGCGTTGGATTCTCCCCATGTGGGACCTTTCCAGCATCAGCTCACCCGCCACCACCAGCCAGCAACCTGCCACGCTGTGCACTGTCCCCTGATGGTCCCCTTCCCTGGGAGCAACCGAACCCCTTCTGCCCTGAACCTGCCTGTGTTGTGGGCACTGCTCACCACTTGCTACCATGAATATTCACCATTCTGCTTTTTAAAGGAAAACACATTATAGTGGATTGAGACCATCCCGTTCCCCCTCCACCACCCTGAACCTACATCTGTCCTATTTTGCTGCTTTCCTCCCCTTCCCTCTTTCCCAGTCTCTATTGCTCTGGAAGCTTCCCCTCCTATTCCTTCACCTTCAAGTGAAGCAGATGCTTTTTCTCCTTCTTTGTCCTTAGTACAAGGCTCTTTTCAGGGGTGTGCAAGGAAAGGACAAGGGACAGCAGGCAAAAACTGCAACAGAGAAGTGCCATAAAAGCATCAGGAAGACCTTTCTTACTGTGAGGGTGATGGAGCACTGGAGCAGGCTGCCCAGAGAGGTTGTGGAGTCTCCTTCTCTGGAAGCATTCAAGACCCGCCTGGATGCCTACCTGTGCAACCTGCTGTAAGGAACTGCGTTAGCAGGGAGGTGGACTGGATGATCTCCAGAGGTCTCTTTCAACCCCTACAATTCTGTCATTCTTCTGTGAAGGTGCAATCTAATAGAAATTAATACTGATTTAACAGAAAAACAGACCTCCACCACAAACCTGGAATGTGTTTTTTGTGTGCGTGTGTGCCAGGCCATTCCTTGCTTTTTTTCTTTCCCCAAGTAAGGCAAATAGAAATAAGGAAAATGTGAATTGATAGTGTCCATTCAATCCACTGGACCAGCACCAGAGACTTCAGATTGATGCAAGCTCCGCCATCAGCAGATAGGGAATAGCATCTCATCCACATGGAAACTCATGGTATTTTTAGATACTGACTGTCAGCTTAAGATCTGAAGAACGGTGCTAAAAATCTTTATGTTGTTGTGTTCTCATCGTTGTTTCCTTTCCATTTCCAGCAATTTTTGTGTCATTTGCAAAGTTACCAGCAAAGATGTTGTTTCCTTCCAGATCACTGATAAAGACATCGGATGGCAATGGGTCCTTTGAAGCCGTTAATAACCCATTAGAAGAGAGTAGAAACATGCTGATATAGCTGCTAATTGGTTCTGAGAGCATGTGATGCAGGTAAATTGATTTTGTGTAGTACTGATTTTTTTTTAACCAGATTGTCATGCAGGACTACATCAAATACCTTAAAGTAATCCATGCCTTAAATCAATCTATCTACCTTAAGCAGCTGCATCTTAGTCTCATTTCTTGTGGTTTGAAAGCACCTATTCTAGATTAAAAATCTATTGATTAACGTTACATATGCTTTTATCTGTGAATTAATACCCATTTGCTTCCCATATCTGTCTTGATAGTATTTTGCCACGGTTTGTGTCATGCTTGTAATTATCAGAACCTGTCATATTTATTCTTTACAGTGCGCCGCATTCACTGTTTATCCTTTTCCCCTGTGCACCAGTATTTGTTCAGAATGAATATGAATGGCTCAAAGAGCATCTCCACCAGTTTTTGTAATACTCTTGGGAGCATTCAACCCTGAAGATTTAACTGTGTTTTGCTTTCACTGATGAACATTCTCTCACACATACAGTGAAAGAGAAGTTCATATCACTTCATTATGGTAACAGAAAAAAATCCAGCTTTTCAAAGTAGCATAGTAAAAACTCTGCCTTCTTATACAGAAACTATTCCTGAGGTGCATATCTAAGTTTCACTCACATTAGAGGCAAAAAAAGAAATTACTGTGTTTGGCTCTTGTTAGCTATTCAGAGACAATACAGTCGTGAGGGAAAGAGCTGAGCTGGATTTCGGCTTATGCATCATTAATGAATCTTTTAAGTAAGTTAAGATGCAGGATGTTCAATCTCAGAGGTGGCGAAGCAAAAAAGATCACTCTGTAGTCCATTTTCCTATTTCAAGCTGAGTTTCCTAGGCTGGCACGTAATCTTCAGCAAATCTTAGCAGGTGTCCTCTGGATGGTTTTGATGGACAGTAAAACAAGGAATTGAATCATTACATTTTTACCAAGTCCAGTTTTAAATCTGAGAATTATAGAATCATAGAATCATAGAATTAGCAAGGTTGGAAAAGACCTACAAGATCATCCAGTCCAACTATCCACCTACCACCAATAACCCCACTAAACCATGTCTCTCAACGCTATATCTAAATGTTTCTTGAACACAATTAGACTCTTCCCTAAAAGCTTTAGGTCATGAGTTTGGGAAAGCCTGCGTGTGCCAGTGACATCATGCGTGATGTTTCTTCCCCATTCTTTTCCCTCCCTCTGTACTTATTGAAAAGTGAAATGAGGTTTTAAATATTATATTTTCTGCTTTTTAGAAGGTGAATTGGACAGAGAATTTGGGACAACTCACTGGGCCCAATTTTAACAGATTTCAGTAACTTCTCATCACAAAAGATGGAGGGACTGCGGGCTTCTGGCCATGATGTTGCAACTAACCAGACTTCAGAGCTGTTTCGGTCCAGATAATATAGATGGATGCATCCTTAAACCCAAGTAGAAGTAGTTCACTTGATGGGATGACCACACGATGTCTCACTACTTTCCTATAAACTAGTAGAACAGTAGAGTTTACCCAAGCTGAGCTTAATCAAGATGCTGGCTCATTTTCAGTTTCACTGTCTGTCTTACCTTCATACAGCTTAAGTAGCCAATAAAATGCAAGACTTGACTTCATTTTGTCATCAGCAGATTACAGCTGACATCATGAGGAAATGAAATGTTTGCAGTTGCCTCACAGGAAAACTTAGAAATGCACAAAAATGCCCATGACACTCTTGTACGTGGCAACACCAAGGCCAGCTCTGATGGAAGTGACGGGGTCATCATGGAGGCCTGACAGCGCTCTAACTTAGCATACACACCAACCTCAGTCCTCAGAGCCTCAGAGGCCTGACTCGCAGTTGCTCTTACTCAGAGGCCTCATAGAAGGAGGGCAGGTTAAGAGAGGACAGATGCATAAACTGGAGGCATTCACCTTGGTGGGAGAAAAGTAAGTTTGCACCACATCCTAGTCAGTCAAAATCTCAGGCTCCATCAACCAGTGTTGTGTACAAAGTACGTAAAATGACAAAGTAATTGACATCCTGTGACATAACGGTCCTGTTTAAAATTACAGGTGACAACAAAATTTGAGAGAAAATTCCTGCATTACCTCATCACACACTTTCTACGGCATGGGTATGTATAAGATCAGATAGGCCACTTAGCTTCAAACTTGCTTACATTTCCAGTATGACCCAAAGATACCAGAAGGCAGTCACAAATTCCCGAATTCTAATTGCTTGCCTGTGGCTGGCTTAAAATGTACATCGTAATTATCTAAATTCCAGGATTTAGTTGTCATGCCTTGGAGCACCTGCTAAGAGGAAGGACAATTTCCAGCGCTGGTTTAAAACATCAGGGAGCACAATGCCTTTCCTCAAACATCCTGAGGAGTGGGAGTCTCTCACCGGAATTCTGGCACTGCTTCACAGAGAAATGAAGCATTCTTCAAAAGCAGACCTGTCAGAAGGCAGCCTGAATAACTCCAGGCTCTCCCACAGTACCAGAAACATGTGCTGAGTCATCTTGCCAAATTGCATGGTAACCACTTTCCCAGAGCTCTGAAACCCGTAGCTCCCGGACATCCTCATCTCCCTGTCACTGATGTGGTATGAAACACTTCTCAGATGAATGCTCTCTTTCTAATCTGGTCATCAGTTCTGGCCCTGTAATTTTTCAGACCGTATCTATCCACACAAGGAAGGGTGCAATTTTCTGCCGTGGCATGCATCTTTCACTGGCGTGTGATTTGCAGCAAGATGAGGTGAAGTGTCTGAAAGGCATGCCCACTGACATCAAGGTAACTTGATGACTCAAGTCTGGTGGATTTTCTAAGACATCAGTTCCCTCCTGGGAAAAGTAAAATAAAATAATCCTCCATTTTATATTCCAGTGATGGATGCTTTGTTGTTGTATAGCCTTTATACTCCCAGCAGCAGGTACTGAAGAACATACTACCTGCTGTGGTTAAATCACTCAATGCAAATCTACTTGGATATGTTTGTCACCACCTCATCCTTTCTTCCACAGCCTTCTCTGGAATGATTTGCCCTTTTCATGCAAAACAACCCATCAAGGCGAGACATCTTTTAGTCAGAATCAAGCTTCCTGAAAAGCTAAACCATGCAGGGAGAATGGCTACATAAGTGCTTGACAATGTGTTCACCAAAGGCATTAGTCCAAGGCTCCTACTTGCTAACCTATCTGTCATGGACTACGTGAATGAGCGTCATCTTTTATGCAATGGGCTTTGTACTCTGTACATTCAGGCATAAACACAGACAAAGATATAGTATTATTTTTTACAGGTAGAGTGTTTAGCCACCTGAGGCACTCTTCGTCTTGCATTTGTTTATGCTCATTTATGGACCAGGGTTCTTAAGTAACAATGGAGTTAATAAGATTGTGCTGTGAAATGCGTGTATATGCCCTTTGACCATTTATGATGTGATAACACTTTTAAATTTCCATTTCAGATATCTCTTTTGTTCCTTGTCTGTCACCTCAGTGGGGTTGTGACCAACCTCCAAGAGTATCTTCCAGGCTAGGATATCGTTACGTTGTTTCCTCCTTCTTTCCTCTTCACTATTTTATTGCCAACGTGACATTCTGGCTTTGTTCTCATTTCAAGAAAACTAATTCCTCTTCAAAAATGTTGGCGTCTAAAAAGGAATATCTACCTACAAGGGCTGTTCTAAAAGTAATGCCTCCTATGTTATTATGTTGGTCCACAACACCAGAGGCAGATGGTGGTATATGGCAGTATGAATCCAAAACTGCTGAGAAACAGAGTCACCTCCATTAGAAACGTCAGCGGCTGATAAGACTTCTGTCCTTCCGTTCTGTGGTGGTGGGGTGGAGAACTGGTCAGGTGCCAATAGGCGGTTCAGGTTGCCACCTTGAAAGCAAATTTTCCCTGAGAATTGAGAATGAGTGTGGTAAATCTCAGAGGACAAATGGTATCTCTGAAAGGAGTGGCGCCAGGAAAGCATTCTTATTTTGATTCCTGAATGTCCCAAGAAATAGCACAGAAAACCTATGCATTTATTTTGAACATCCCTTCTGAGGGCTCTTAGGAGATTCCTACCGCACATGTTAAGCTTTTTTTGGTAAAGATCTACAGTGCAAACCTGTACCATATAGTGAGTGATGAACATGGAGAGTAACTTGGATAGGTGGTAGTAATTCTCTGTTTGCTGATGACTTCATTTTTTGCAGAGCTGTCGTACTGAAAAAGGGATTTTGAAATGCACGGTGTTACCCAGGCTGCATCCATTGCTCTTTGGTGCTAAACTGCTATGAAATTTCCCAGCTTGTATTTGTCAGCACAGCAGCCTGGTTCTTTGAAGACAACAAGAAGTAGGGATTTCTTTTATAAGGTGCTTAACCTACATTTCAACCCTATTAAACAAGCAAAGAGAAACCGGTACCGTCCTCTTATTCATTTCTTACTTACTTGCTAAGTCAGTAACAGCAGTGCTATCGCCTGCCCACCAAATCATGCTGGACTGTCAAACAGGAAGAAACACGATGTTCATTTTCCTCAAGGGCATCTCTTAGGCATGTGAGCTGACTTCCTTATTGATTGCCACTTGTCAATATGTAATTGGAAGCCGAGTGATTGCTTCTCTCGCTGTCTGCCACAGAGCATTCCTCCAGAGCTCTCTGCTTGTTGGAGAGGAATAGGGATTCAGTTGTTAGGTATTTATCCTCTTATTTCAACATGTATTTTAATATACTAAAGGGAGCAGAAATGGCATTGACTAAAGTAAAATTACTGTGCATTGAAAGGATTTCAGTGGATGTGTGGTTTTGTTTCCTGAAATACCCGGATTGTGGGAATGAGAAAGGTTGAGTTTTTCATCACAAATTAGGTGTGTCTTAAAGAAATGTTCAAAGGTGGTCAGAAAGATCAGGCTCGGCTTAGCCAGGAGCTTTTGAGAAACAATGTCAGTACCTTTCAAAGAAAGTATATTTGTTTGCAGTACTTCAGGGAGTCTCAGAAATAAGAGGGACCGGAGTAATGTAACAGCCAGGAAAAAAAAAAAAACAACAAATCCTTCCCAAGCTGATAAATTTTTAATTCCTAACCAGAAGCCTCAAAATTCTTTTCCACACCCCAGTGCTTGACTTTTATGCACTGAATAATGACATCTTATTAAACACTTGTTAATTGCGGTGATGCTAAATGCAAGTTAGCACAGGTCGATTGCACTTCCAGTTCTGCCAGCGTGTTGTCCCCAAGCTTTCACAATCACCGTGTTACAAAACAATTTGAATAACGCTTCCACACTTTATCTGTTGAAAACACACCATTATGAATCCTAACATAATGAGCATGTCCTCATATTTCTACAGAACATGTTGCCATGATAAGTGCTAATACAAACCAATCCCTATCAGGGCACACTCGGTAGTAGCAGAATTATGCAAATACAGACATTTTGCGGCAAGGATTCTTCTTGCAGAGCTTAATGCAGAGAAGAGAAAACCATCTGAAATCGATTTTTCAGACATGCTGTGTTATGCTGCATTATGCTATGACTTATTCCTTCTCATCTTAACCTGCTAAATGCGGTCAACTATTGGTTTTACAGTTTCTGCTGAAGAGTTTTATTTTGGGACAGTGAAAGAGCAAACTATGTTCTATCAAACAATGAAATCGGCACTGGCACAAATGCTAAATAGATCTAATCCAAAGGAGATCTTATTAATGGTCAAGAACACCATCACACATGAATGCATCCCATTGTGGAAGCTGAGTCCTCAGGGAGCAACCCACACCAATTAGCGGAGGCATCGGCACAAACACTTCCAGCCACTCCGTCCTCCCATGCATGTCTCAGTGCTTTTGAGAAAATTACTCTGTAGCCTCTTGTAAAACAACATCAAGGAGGGAAAGAAAAATCTTGCAGCTTTCTGTTTTCCTTTCAGGGAAAAGAGAGGTTTCACAATCTGATCGCAGCCTAAACAGTCTTACAGCTTAGCTGAGGGGGCGGAAGCATGAAGGAGATACACAGACTATTTCATCAGACTTTCTGTCCTCATTTCAGACGAGTGCTCAAGAGATCACAGCAGGGCGTCCTACGATGCTCTGCAGAAAGACCGAAGCTGTATTAGGGAAGTTTTTGAAGCCATAACATCAAATGATTTTCCCTAAGTACCCAGAGACACAATCTCCAGTCTTCAAAAGGGAAGCAGAGAGGTTTATTTCCCAACCAATTGTGCTGCTCCCCTCTTATGGCAAAATAAAGCTGCAAATTAACACAAAACACTACAAGAACATGCTTCCGAGCCACGTGAAACATCCCACTGATAATACCAGGAGGCAGATGTCAGAGGGCACAGCTCTCCACACTGAACGGAAAAACAGCCCTCACCTCTGACTCTCCACCACACCGAGAATAATTGCAAGGGGCTTCTTAGGCTTTCCTTGAATTATGTACAGAATCCCATCACGTCCGAGGCAGGCAGGGCCCTCTGGGTCCCCCTGTCCCAGCCCCGCTGCAGCAGTGCCACCCAGAGCAGGGTGCCCAGGCCCACGGCCAGGCGGCTTCTGGAGACCTCCAAGGAGGAGACCCCACAGGCTCTGGGCAGCCTGTGCCAGTGCTCCGTCACCTGCACAGCACAGAAGTGCTCCTGGTGTTCAGAGGGAACCTCCTGTGCTCCAGTTTGTGCCCATGGCCTCTTGTGCTGGCACTGGGCACCTCTGGAAAGAGCCTGGCTCCATTCTCCTTGTGCCCTCCCTTCAGGTATTTCTGCACATTGATGAGATCCCCTTGAGCCTCCCCTTTTCTAGCTGAGCAACCCAGCTCCCTGAGCCTTTCCTCACAGCAGAGGGACTCCTTCATCTTCATGGCCCTACGCTGGACTTTTTCTAGTAAGCCCACATCCTTCTTGTACTGGGTGACCCAAAACTGGAACCAGTACTTCAGATACAGCCTCGCCTGTTCTGCGTAGAGAAGGATCGCTTCTGAGCTGCTGGCAATGCTCTGATGCAGCCAAGAATACTGCCAGCCTTCTCAGCAGCAAGGGCATGCTGCTGGCTCCTGTTCAGTTTGGCATCTGTGCCACCTTTTCCACTTTATGGTTACAGATCTGGCTTAAATTTTTAGTTTTGAAAAGCTGGAAATCAATACATCATTTTTCAATGTGATGATGAATGCTTTAAAGTGGGGAACGGATCCTGCTGAGTATCTTCAAGTAGGAAGTAAACTCACAGAGGCCCCTCTAAAATGCTGGTTTCTCCTTACAGAGATAAATGGTGGCTTTCATCACCTGGTAGTCTTTAGTCACCGTGTTCCCACCAGACACGTCATTCACAGGGCTTCTGACTGCGCTCCTCATGTGTTGGCGTACACTGAATTTATCAGGGTCACTGGAAAAGCTCTCCTCCAAAATCCCATTTTTCCTTAAAAATAATAATGTAAAACGTGTTTATATTCATAGTCCTCATCACTGTGGTAATCACGCTGAAGCTATGAATTGGGTCACACAGCAAAATCACAGTGAAGGCACAGACCCCTTGAAACAATAGTACCGGGAAGCACTACGTACTGCATGCTTTCGAAGGGAATGTTAAATCTCAACTCTTAAGGACAAACTCAAGAGTCATAAATAAGACATGAAATGTGCTGTCATAAATAAAAAGGTACAAAATAGAAAATTCCACAAGAGCCACATGCATTACATTTACTCTTCAAAGTGAGCGGTACCTCCAAGCTCATTTTTCCCGACAGCCACTGTTCCAAATTTCCCCACTGGGACGGGCCACCCTTCTAATGGGTTAAATCAAACAACGTTTAGCAAAGGGATTCTCACATTTTCTGCTTTTTCAAAGACCACCTGCACTTTGGGATCCTCCCAGAATGCATTCAGCTCTATGAGACCAGCTGTGCATGTTTCAAGCAGCGTTCTTTTAAATCCCTGTTAGGCAACCCACAGACTGGAAACAGCCATTTTTCAAGAGCAAATACTGAGAAAAATGGGACCTCTTTTGTTCTGCTTTATTGAAACCAGGCACCCTCAAATCAGAGGCATTCAAAACATTTATTAGCGTTAATCATTGTAGGTTAAATAAAACACAAAAAGTACGTCTTAGGGCAAAAATATTATTAGGTATGATACAATTAATATGTAAAACATAAGGTAAAGTATTAACAGATTGCAGCATCCCATACATGAAGCAAGTGGGTCCAGCCCAATCAAAGCCCTTACATAAACAAAACAGAGGAAGAGTACTTGGAAAGTGATTTTAAACTGACAGTTTACCACTGACTCTGGCTTAAATAATTAAGGATAGGATAGTAAACTACATCATCATTGTACTGAAAAGGTCTGAGTGTAGGAACAATGCTCTCGTTACATTATAATAATGCATAACATCATGTGCCATGAAGGATTACTGAGGAGACGAGGGACAATGGGTAACTTTTCTAGTTACTAATATATACCCATGGTATGTAGTAGCACTTCAGATAGACCTGCTATACCGTGAATAATCAGATTACTTTTTTTTAGTGTAACTTTAGCACATCTGAGTGCCAAATCTTGGACACTAATGACCTTTTCTAGATTTCTCAGCCTGCAAGACCAACTTTTCCACAGTATGCCATTTTCATGGATAAGAATAGCGTGTCAACAGTTGTACCTACGTCTATCTCCATCTTCTTGCTACCTTCAGCCCGCAGCTTTAACTTCATAAAGGTGAAATGATCACAAACAAAAAATGTACTTACAGAATACAATGTTCAGTATACGAGACCCAGACATAGTGACAAAATACACTACTTGTCAGCATAACAATATAAAACTGTACTTATATACACACTCATATGCAGAGCATATATGAAAACTAGTTCCTTCATCATCTTTTTTTTTTTTTTCCAAACTAGTTCACGACAAGCCGGAAAAGCGAGTCACCCGCAGCTGGAGGGTCACGGCCATGAGTCACGGTGCAAACAGACTCCACCAAGCACACCTGGCACCGCAGCGTGCTCCAGTCCTGCTGCCAGCTCACTTGAGAAAAGCAGTGTCCAACAGACCCAACACCAGCTGGCTGATGAGGAACTGCACGCCACTCTTATCATTCTCAGGAGAGCAGCGCAGCCACAGTTAAGTGCTCCCGTACAGTCATTCAGCTTTCAACCGGCCATTAACCAGTAGGGAACTATGATCACTGCTGAAAGTTTTGACTCAGAGATTGTTTGCTTCACTATTGTTTTTCTGGCTGCTTATGAAGGGTGGTGGTACTTACTTTCCAAACAACAAAGGCAACAAAAGAAAGCAAAAATTTTACACGTGAAGGTCACAATTTCTTAAACCAACCATTCTCCCACTGGAAGAGGCAGGCTTTGACAAACAGCAGACAACCAACATCATCGCTGAAGGCTGGCCTTATCTTCAAAGTAAATGCGACCTACTACACAGCACCATGCCTTGCTGTTTTTACACGAGACTCCAGAATTCTCTGCTGAAGCTCACCATGACCCCAGAGGTGCTCAGGGCCAGGTTGGATGGGGCCCTGGGCAGCTGAGCTGGTGGGTTGCAGCCCTGCCCACGGCAGGACTTGGGGCTGGGTTGCTTTTGAAGTCCCTTCCAACCCAAACCATTCTGTGACTCCGAGATTCTATGAATTTATTCAAGTGACTAAAAGAAGAATAAGGTGATAGAGATTTGGCCCACCTAACGCAAAAATACCATTGAGCCTACTTTGCTAGCATTTGAATTCTAAAATCTGCTAGAAATCCATTGTAATGATTTCCAATTTTACACTATTTAAATGTGTAACTCAAAAACCTGTTCTGAATCACAAGCAGCTCACTGGCAGCTGTAAGAACCGGCTGATTAAGACAATATCTGTTCCATACAGATCCCCATTAAAGGCCAGTTCTAGCAGAAACTGAGCGTACACAGGGTACTTGCAGAACTGTCTTACAAAGCCTTCCGCCATCTCAACTAGGGTTAATGAGATTTGAGATGCCACATTAAGAAAAGACAGATGCCATACAGACTTATGAAAAGTTAAAAATCGGTTATGCATAGCTACATAGAGCTAAATTTCCTAACAGCTTTAAAGATGTAGGTTCCACCTCACCTTGTTTTCTTGGTAACAGGTCTAGCCTTTCACAGATGGGTCACAGATCCCACCAATACCATTAATCTGTGTTGGTGATCAGTTCCTACTACTTTAGGCCAGGGTAACCTCTCTTGCACTCCTGTAGTTGCTTGGGCTTCCCAGGCAGACTCACTTACATGGGGATGGAATGTAAGGAAATGCTCTATTTTGCTTTATTGGGTTCCAGCCTTTAAGCCCAAACCACTTTGGAACAGAACTGTCATTCTTCCAAGAGCCTCATGGAGATGTCTTGGATGGTCCCTACAGGAGCCTTACCAACTATCAACTGTGATGATTGCTGAATTTTCATGTGAACAATGATGGATTGTCAGCAGAAAGTTGCTGCAATTCAGCAGTGGCACGGATCAGCACAGGCGACAAAACTGAAAGGTCACCCTAAATATCCTTTCTGTTGGGAACTCGCATGTCTATGCTTACAAATTTTCAGGTGTGAGTGCTTTCAAAGGAATCCAAAACATCTGAGAGGATATTAGGTGAAAAACCAACGCAGTTTAGGTTCTTAGATAAAATGAGGTGGGAAACAGCCCAGCTGATATTAACTATTTAAGCCCCCCAAAGAAAAGGAAATAATCCCAGTCAGTATATCCAGCTCTGGTTCAAGCACTAATAACTAGTGCCATTTTATCAAAGCAACCATACAACCTAGCAAGAAAGTCTGTGTTTATGCATAAACACGAAGCCCAGCTCTTGCGTACCTGTTTATGATTTATAACAGTAAGTTATTTTCCTGTTGTTTTTTTTTTTCATAAGGCCCCCAGAAAAGGTGCAGAGAGGTCAATTTTCCCAGAAAGAGAGCAAATCAATGTTGGGCTGTGGTTTTAAAGCCTGTATTCCTTGCCCTGGTTTAGATTTCCAATTGAACTGATAAAAAAGAGAAATCAGTCACACGTATTTGTAAGAGATGAAAGTGAAGAACGCAATTTTACATTATTTCTATTTCATAGCCATCCACAGGATTTATTTTTCTACACTGTATTTTCAAATAAGCTTCAAAGGCATCACGCAGTGGATCCTCCATATTGCATCCCCACGTCGCTGAAGAGACTATTCTACAAATGAACAGAATTGCATTTGTAAGGAAACGCTCTATTTTGCTTTATTAGATTCCAGCCTTTAAGCCCAAGCCATTTTCGCACAGAGCTGTCATTCTTCCAACAGCCTTGCAGAGATGTCTTGGAGTGAGCCACGGAAAGGGTCCTCCTGAGCCACCGGGGCAGCGTGGCACTCTCTTTTAGAAATAAAAGAAGTAGGATTGTTAAGCTGAGAGAACTTTAGCCTGGGACACAGATTCGGAAGAAGCTTGGTAAGTAACAGAGATTAAACCGGTATTTGTGTTTTTAACAATTTCAGCGATTAATGAAGCGTATGTCCTGGAAAGGAAATCATTTCAGGCAAAGTGCAGTGGCTGCTACTTCAGTTCTTTCTGGAGCAGTGGGAATTGTGTGGGGTTCAGCAGCCTCCTTCGTGAGAATTCCTTCTTTCACATGCACAGCTCCTCCTGACACAGATGTTGACTTGTAGCCTGAACAAACTGCACTTGCTCATCCTTCGGATCCATTTTTCTAATTAGCAAATTCAGTTCAATTCTTGCTGGTATTTACTGAAAGCATAAGATGAAGTTACAGCTCTAGAAAAATATAGAAGCAGGGTCCAGCTAATAAGGCAGAGAAACTGTGAGCCAAAACTCAGCTTTTATGGGTTTTCGCACCCTAATATTACATAGAAAACTCTAAAAACATGCCAAGTTCACTTTGTGATGTAAAAAGAGATTTTTTTGGTAGCAAATCTAGAATTTATATAAAAGGTTCTTTTTATTAAAAAAAAAAAAGACAGTCATCAGCTGAAACAGAGGATCAGAATACTTTGACACTGTAATTTTGACAGGATAGAGAGGATTTTCCAAGTAGGTTTTACAAAATCCCTTTGAAGTAAAGCTTTGTGCTTCCAGTCCTTGTGTTACTACTCACGAGAAGTATTGAAATTACTGCTTTCAAGATAAGGAGCCACGTCACTGAGATCACGAAGTCCTTTCTCCATGAAAGGAGTAAATGGCGCTGTTTTTCAAGTAAATCTCAAAAGATCAAGTTGGGTCAGCAGCACCGCCTACCCGTCTGTGAAGTCTGCCTTCCAAGTTTGATTGCTCCATTGTTACCATTTTCATGAGGATCTAAGGGTGGAATTTGCTGACCTGAAATACACGAGGAGACAGTTAATTCAATTTTCCCGATGCGGTAACAACACAGGCAGATAATAGTTATGGTGATTTAGCTTGCATAAGAATTACATCTGTAAAATTTAGACAGAAAAGCAGCATCTTCTCCGTGCCTTAAATCTTTTTCCCTTGCATCTTGCTTATGCAAGAAGAGTGTTTTCACATTTTAATATATGCAGATAAAATATGTCTATCAAGAAAGTATTAAGGACATTGAAATTGTTATACATGTATTTCAAAAAGGGATATCTTACTGAGAGCTGAAATACTAAGATGCAGAAAATTCTCAGCTTTCTCCTAGTTGCACTTAAATGTGAATGGTGCTAGTTTAATGAGATCTTGACATTCCTAAATTTGCATGGCATTCAGTCGTTGTATGCTAGAATTCTACAAAGCCCTGTAATTACACACATGCTGCCTACACTTGGAAAAGAAAAACAAATCTGTTCTTCTCACTGAATTTCTCCATCCTTTGAGGGGCACCTATGTCTCCACAGTTGACAGCACTCATTAATTAACAGCATCCCTCCCCAACTCTCACTACTTCATCATCTTATGGGGTGATTATTTTAAGCATTTGAAAGACTGTCAGCCAGAGCTCTCTCCCCGGGGAAGAAGCGCTGCTTCACACCTCTCCCTTGTGTGCCTCTTCAGTACTGTTCCATCCTTGGTCTTATTGGCTTACCTACTCACAGACAACGTAACATGCGCTCAATAATCAGAATTATGTGAGAGATAACAAGATCCTCCCAGGTCCACTCTATGCTTTCTCTCTCGTCAGGCCTGGCTTTTCCATTCCTCTCACCAAGTGATCTGTTTTGTCAGTTTCTTAGAGAGTTTGCAGTCATAACTTACTTTCTCATTGCCTTGTGGACCTGCAGGATTTTTTTTTTCCTGAAGCTGAGTCTACTTTCTATGAATTATTCCTGTTTTTACTTCTACCTGTGTTAAATAATGAGTTAAAGTGTTTAACATTTGCTACATGCCACTTCCAGTGGCAATAATCATAATTCAGGTCAGTCTCGAGAGTACAGATTTCCCCATCCTCTGCTGTATCCATTCACAGCTGTCTCCTTCTGATTGCTCTATGAATTATATTTGTATGTTGAAATTTGGGTCCTGCAAAAAACCTGAGGGTGATAACAATGAATTAAAAGCATTCAGGTAGAATCCAATCCCAACGAAATCAAACAGCAAAGTTTCATTTGAAAAACTTGTCCTGAAATTACCTTTGGTCAAATCCACCAAAATTTCACTTATCTTATTCAATCATTTCTGTACAGGTATATTAGACAGCAGAAGTATGATTTTTGAAGCAGATAATCTTGGATGTCTGTACAACTGAATGAGAGGGCAAAAATTTGCCATATTACCAAGCAAAAGTACTGTATTCAGTCTCAAACCGCGAGAAACAGGCATCTTGAGGGCTTAAGCATGTCTAAGCACTGACATTACAATGCTGCACACTACTTTAGGCCACTAACATAGCAGCTTTACACCCTGCTTACGAACGTGAAGTCTCACCATAATAAGTGCCCTTCAAAAGTTAAAAAAAAAAAAAAGAATAGATAGTCAGAGACATTACATGCATCAGTTCTGTTTGAGACAGAGTCTACTAATTCTTAAAAAAAAAAAAACTCTGTAGAAGATGGAGAACGTGTCACCCATAAGATGTTTTCCATGAAAGTAAGGCTACCATTTTAGAAATACACTTACCATTTCTAAAGCAGTTTGACCCCAGTACCAGCAAAAATAAAACCCTGGCCATTTGTCTCTGAGCACAACATAGCCAAAAATAGTTAGATTCTAGGGACATGGTTTCCATACGATACCATTAAACAAATAGCGACTAAACAATGTGTTCTTCCAACGGTAAGTTTGGAAGAAAGCTTGCACTGGCAAACTAGCTTAACTTTTATTTTTAAAAGCCCACATTGAACAATATACCTCTATTTGTTTCTCATTCAGCATTTCACAGTTCTTATGAGCTCCAAGTCTCTCCTATAGCACTTCAATGTGTACGCAAAGGAGGAGGTAAGCTTCTTTGGAGCAAAAACATTGCAGGTTTCAAGGTCGGAGAGCACTTTGTCCAGTTCAGAACATGGTACCATACAGGTAGTTAAGAATCAACCTGGTTCATTTCATTTCTCAAAATGATTAAGAAAATCCAAAGCAAGGATAACAACTACAAAGAATAAAGAGAAAAATCTCCAGACACAGTGTTTGCTGATTCGTTATTCCAGCCTTTGATCTTAAGTACTGTTTGTCATTAACCAGTCGTGTTTTTTGTTGTTTCGTTAATCCCCCTTGAATTCAACATAAGAAAATACAGTTTTGAACAGCTTAGAAGTTTACAAGTTTGAGATTTCTTTTTAATAGGTGAGTTTTTTCTCCCTATTTCTTTTATCACCAGATTTCTTAAGTCATTGAATGAAATCATTTTAATTCCAGTAATGGGATTTATCCCTGCTGAGGGAACTTGTACCATCTGATGTGCAGCCGATGGGTAGCTCTACTGGAACATAACACTCTCAATACAGAGCAATGAATCCAGGTAGTAAGAAAATAACTACAGCTGTCTCTCAACCACATTGCAACAGGGAAAGGTTCAAGCACCAACAGCACACCAAGCACACCAAGGATTAGCAGAGAAATGCTGAGCCTTCATCTGTATCTGGTGCTTGTGAAACACCTCAATCACTATTGCTAAAGGGACTGTGATCATCTTGTAATTCAGCTATTGACAAATATAGCGTCTATATTGCTGACATCAGTGCAATCCAGCTGGCACTGAGTCAGAATCAACAGAGCTCATAAAATGAATTTTAAAAAGTGTATAGTCATTGGAGAAGTATTTTTCACTGTCATACGCGGCCTCTGTTCCAGAGGAATAAAAGGTACACACATATGAGATAACCTATAACGTTGTTAAGTTATGCTATTTTTTTCAGGCAGTTGACACCAGGTAGGAGCAGCAGTGCCCCATCATTCAGCCCAACAGTTCTCCTACTTAAAAAATAAGTAGATTAAGACAATTCCTCTTCAGATCAAGGACTGCTCTGTTAAGATGGAGCTGGCTCAAAAATTCCATAGGAGACAGAAGAGTGCTGTTGCTTAACTTCATAAGCTAGACAATGAATAGAATACCCTTTCTACATTTTTACAGAGCAGGAAAGAGACAGCCACCTTGCCATTTGACAAAAAAAAATACCAAGAACATGCTTTCCAATACCAAGAACCAGACAAAATGGATCATCACACAGAAAAAAATAGATGTGCATACATGAATCTAAGAATTCTGGAGCTGAACTGGTGAAATGGGAAATTTAAGGACATGTTATTAAATCATTCTGTTAGAGAAGGTGTAAAGCTCCATATGGCTCCCGTCGCTGACATTTCCATGGAGCAAAGCCTACTGACGCTGATTTAAAGTTAGATCTTTTCACCTACATTAATGATGTAATTAAATATTTTTAATTAACTTCACTAACATTTAGAGCATGTTTCATATATCATTTTACGCAAAACTGTTTGTAAACATTCACCTCTATGCATCTGTGTGGTGGTGCTGGGCTCCTCCATGAGCTCATTCTAGTAAGCACATAATGTAAAATAAACATCACAAGAGACTGCTCAAAGGTAGGATTAGAGAAACATCAAGTTCTGAAGTGAAACATGCAGGTTAACAGGTGGGAAGCATTACACCCATTGCATCTCCCCCCTTCTGGCATGCTTGAGTTGGGCTGAGGCAGTCCGGAATGAAGGTCAGGGTCTTCTTGATGCCTGGCTGAATTCCAGCTCTTGCTATTAAATCTGAGATTTGTAATGCTAAGAGTTTAATTGGCACTCTGGGAATTGTGGTTCTGAGAGCGCCAGAGGCAAAGGGATTGAGAAATGAGAGGGAGGGAGGGACAAGAGGTAAACAAAATAGGAAGGGAGAAAAAGAAAACTGGAGCAGGAAGCAAGAGAGACAAGAGGGACCGGGTGACGGCTCTGCAAACAGAACTGACGAGAGGCAGACTGGGATTGCTCTGTTGCAGCTGGAAGCCTGATGCATCATCACAGTAACAAAATCTGCTCTCTTTGTTCCTTTTTGAATGCAGTGCTCCAGTTGCAAGTGTTGAACAGATTGTCATTTAGTGTGTGCAGCAGAAAGGGAAGTGGATGTGATCAGCCTTAGCGAGCACAGGCAGGTGATGAAATTCAAGTTCGAAAGGAGTGCAGTACTATTACCTGACAAAACTACCGTTTTGCTAAGGGGCAAGACATCCTCTTGCTACACTGGGGCTTTCCTTGCATTTCTCTCATCTATTCTCTTTTTGGAAATCGGTTACAGCTTGCAGAGGAAGGGGAAATTTTCACTGGGATGTGAAATCCATCTCACTTGGCTCCAAAGTAGCAGCCACAGCTTTCTGACAACATGCTTGCTGAGAAGACCTGCACTGAATCAAGCAGCAATGCAACAGTTAAGCAATGGCCAAAATCCCTTCCTAAAAATGCTAGCTGTATCACAGCAAGGTCAACTTGCAAAGTGTTGCTTTCTGTAACCCACATTACAAAGCACAGCTACCAGGGAAGGGATATCAGGATCAAGCAGGCACATCTTACCCAACACGTCAGGTATGTGCATGTATGACCTTTTGTGCACTTGTAGGACTTAGGACAGTCATGCTTCTTATCTCCCCAAATCCTTTCACATCCTCTGAAACCAGTTTCACCGGTATTTTAGAATTTCCTCATGTGGGTTATAAAATCTGGCCCAGCAGTCAGTCTCTGGTTTCCCTTTCTTCTCCATAGATGCAGTGAAGCAGAATTCTCCCAAGTGACAGCTGACTGCTGTTTACTTCGTGTATTAAATTTTCATGCAAGGTAGCACATATTTACGATAAAAGGATATTGCGTAATTAAACACAGTTATGTTGCAATTATTTTAGTACTTCTAGCAACTCCAACAACAACAAAAATCTTTTAAGCAAAAGCACAGAATTGCAACATTGAAGTTTTTGCTAGGTGAAACAGCAATACAACTACACTTTGCTCATGTAATCAAAATATAAAGAAAGATGACCAATCTTAAATGTATCAATTTAAATAACAGTATGCCTAATGGCTTTGATTACTCAGAGCTCCAATCTTGATCTGAGGTAATTAACGTTGGGTTGTTCTGGTTCACTGTCTGGTTCATGTAGAAGAGCTCTTCTACTGTTGGAGGAAAACCACAACCTCACAAATTTAGAGTAGTCCAAAGGTGAGTAAATTTTGCTTCACTAATTAAAAATTGGAAAGCAAGATGAGAAATAATCCTAGAATACAGCAAGCATAAAGTGTAAAGAATATAATTTCAAACCTAGGTTAGCTAGGGCAATGTTTTTCCATTTTATTCAGAACATTAACACCTCCTCCTACAAAAATTCAGTTATGAGCTTGGGTTCATAGCAAATCACATGCTAGAAGTGGTACATTAATTGCCTTGTAGCACAAGTGTACTTGATTTGCTTAATGTCTATTACAGACCTCTCTAAAGCAGCTCACAGACCTCTGCAAATCAGCAGATAACAGGATGAAAATCACATTAAGCTCTCAAATTGTCCACCTGCTATTCCATCCATGGTAAGGCCATCTGAGTCCGGGGCAAACATCAAGTGTCTGCTGGAAGGGATCCACACTGTCCCACAGACAAACAAGTCACACACTCCTCTGCAGTTTGTTGAGTAGATAACTGGTTAAACTGTAAACCCTACAAGTTTTTTTTGTTTTGGTTTTAATTTCCCAGTACTTCTAGGAAATGAATATTTGGGTTACATTAAATATTCAGTATACCTGCTGCTGGCAAGGCATCAGAAAGTCAATAGCTTAATATATTTGTAACTGAGCATTTACCACATGAAAGCTTGTATCTGGAGACAGAAACTCCCTGCTCTAATTAGCAAGCCTGGTCTAGGAAGAGCTTTCTTATACAGAGATTGCTAAACATAAGCCTGTCTCATTCTCTTGGTAGCAGCATCAGTAAGGCCAAATGTGATAATAGCTCTTCACAAGCTCTCTGCAGAGCAATTCTGATCATCTCATTCCTCAACATCTTTCTTGCCCTTCACAGAAGATGCAGAAATGCTTCAACCTCGGTTCCTTTGGTAGCACAGCGGCCCCCAGTATTTGCCAGACTTCAAGAAACAATGTGCATTCAGCATTTATTTGTTGCCTAAGCACATGTTTATTACCTATTTCATTTGGTAGGCATTCTCCTATTTGCCCTGTAGCTGCTTACCTTTGGACCTGCGGAGGCAGAGGGCTGTTAACCCAGGAGGCATGGCCTCAGCTCCACTGCGTACAGAGGTTGGGTTTGTGCAATCTTCTGCTTCCTATCTGGGGCACCTCCGCACTCAGATAACAGGCAATATGCACACATCGAAGAGAAACAGCTGGGTGTGTACAAGACTCAAATAATGTAACTGGGGCTTATTTTATTTGTTAATTTTATTTGTTAAATGACCAGGTGTCTGAGAATTACGAGGGCGTGATTGCTACTAAATTACAGTACACCTGGGGAAGCTTGTTTAGTCATTTAAAACCAGATGCATAAGCTGCCTTCACAGGCACAATCAGCGGTCAGAGTATTAAAACCCCATAAACAGAAGGGATGAGACAGACCCGGCATGACTCAATGCACATTCACAACCTTACCAATATTTTTAATGCATTCCTGGCATTTTTGCTGTTGCTGGGAGTCAGTACCAGTGACAAGCTCCCAGAAGCTACTGGGGCTACAATTCTCCTAAGGCTGGGAACAAAAAATACTAATAGTAATTGCTTGCATAGACACTTACCTATTCAAAAAATAACAAACAAAACCAACCCAACTACTGGAATGCACATCACTAAGACATACCTCAAAGGTATCAAATCATAAGAGACTTATTAAAAAAACACTTCTAAAAATAATGTAATACAATAACTTCAGAAATTAAGTGACCTATCTATAACCTCTATGATTTTGTCAAGATTTATCTGGTTGCCAGCAAAACAAGCCAGTTTTCACTTCACTTTCCACTTCACTTTCCACCTCCTCTATATCATTGTTTCAGTTGAACTAGATGATCCTAGTGGTGCTTTCCAACCTTAATGACTCTATTATGTAATTTTTTCCTGTTATACTGTTTTGCTCCATTCACAGTATTTTCCCTAGAAAAGAGACAGTTGTCAGCCACTCTAGGAAAGAGAAATGATTAGAATATCCTGTATTCTACCCTTTCTGTCCTCTGCAACTATTTCAAGATTTTTAAAGGGAGGAGTTCTTCACACACAGTGGAATCTCCTCTTAAACCTAGGCTGCAAAACAGGCAATACACAAAGAGAGTCTACCTACAAAAGCCACTGTAAGCAAAAGTTGCTGCCTCTTTGCCAAGAGTCTGGGAAGCAGCACCCAGACCTTCTACAGAAGGACAATGAGAAAAAAAAGACAGAAACTCCAAGGTAATGTGAAAACAAAACCAAAGTACAACCTATCCGACAGCACATGAATAAAATTGTCAGCAGGGTTGGAGACGTGGCCACAGGGAGACTTTATATACAGAAAACACAAATGCTGACATTGCGATTTTGGGGCCAAAGTCAGATTTTTTTGGAAGCCGCAGCCTGATCACTGCAGCCCTAAATACTGAAGTGGTCTACGACATCAGAAAGTTATCCATACCTTTTGCCCAGTCTTTATCATAGCAAGTCATTCTCTTGCTGGTTAAGTACTTTTCACATGGTTTTCACTGTATTTCTGTAAACACATACTACTAAATCTCTCCTTTCTCTCCTTTCAGCACTCGATAAGGTCATGAGTACATTCAGTGAGACCTAATATTTCTATATATAGAAATAATTGCCTGTGGTATTAAGCGCAGTTGCCTGCTTATCTAGTTCATACTAAATTCAATTTAGCTGATTTTCCTCATCTAATATATCCATTATTAGGGGCAGCACACACTGCCAGATGCAGTGCTGCCTATCAAAGACAGAAACTAATTAGCTAATTATGTGGCAAGGATGAGTTCCTCTGCTAGAACATTCACAACTATTAGACACAGGCAATCAAGTAGACTATCTCAAGGAAGAACTGCTTCCTCCAGACAGCCATGTTACACATTCATACTTTTTAGAAGGAGGTAAGAAAAAGGTAGCGTACTCTAGGAATATCCGTTCTCGTTAACTGTTTCAAATACAACCCACACAAGCAAAGCAATTCTTGAGCAGGCTGCGTCTCAAGCAAAACACAGTAGATAACACGAGCTGATTATGATTGAAAGGAGCATTAGGAGTCATCTATCTTGACTTTAGCAAGGCTTTCAACATGTTATCCTACAGTATCCTGATACACCCAGGTTGGGATGTTATAGCCTAGACAGGCAGACTACTAACTGCATGAAAAGTCATCAGACTTAAGGTCACTGGTTAACAGTATCTACCTGTAAGCCAGCTTCAAGTGGAGCAATTCAGGTATCTAGTATAATATATTTTACCAGCAGCCTAAAGGAGAAAAAAAAATATGCACACACTTCACGCTTGCAGACAATACCAAACTCACAAGTCAATACACTCAAGAGCAGGGCTGCTGTCAGAGGGTGTTAGGCTGGAGGGAGGAGTGGCCTAACAAGAGTCTTATGTGATTCAGAAAGGACAAATGCCAAGTCCTGCAAGTGGGGAGGAAGAGCCCCCGGATACAAGACATGTTGGGGAATGGCTGCCCAGGGAGACTTCTTCCAAAAAGGACCAGAGGGCAGGCACTATGCTGAACACAAGCAAGCAGTACACCCTAGCAGCAAAAATGGCCAACAGCATCCTGAGTCATTCCAACAACACTCAAGCCAGTAGATCATGTCAAGCAGTTAGCTCCTTTCTAGACAGTGTACTGCCTGCTAAATAACACATCCAGTCTGGAGCACCATGATACAAGAAAAACGTTGACAGACTGGTGTGGCAGTAGCCATGAATTGAACCAAGAAAGGTTCTGACTTGATATGGAGTTGAGAGGGGAGAGGAGGACATGCCATTGGGAGGATTATTTAAGTACTGGACTCAGCTGCCTGGAGAGGCTGTGGAACCTCTATTCTTGGGCCCAGCTGGAAAAAGATCCTAGTAACCTGGTCTAAATTCACCAGCAGGCCTGCTCTGAGCAAGACGTGGGACTGAAGGTCTTCCAAGGTCCCCTCCAACTCACAAGATCCTGTGATTCACCCCCACTTTCAGCCAGAGACCAGACCTGGAATACCTAGAACAATAACTGAACAAGACATTTTTTCTATCATTGTGAGGAATGTCAGTCTCCTCTTGTTTATAAGATCTGGAGAGAAAATACCGTTTTCAAATGGATTCTACTGCGACAACTATTTTCTACTTATCAGAGCCCTCCAGGCACACTTTTTAAATGTTTAAGCTTTTATCAACATGATGATAAGATCAGTGTTATCTCCTCTATAGCAGACTTGGTCTGAAACAGAAGATGACCAGATGAGGATTTAGACACAGATTTAAAAAGGAAGAGGCTTACCCTGTATCTACAATGTGTACTATGTTTTGCTCTAGAATATTCTAAGTCACTCTTAGTTTACATCTGTATAAACACCAGTCACACCACTGGCCCAGTGCATTTCTTTAAGTTCACGGGAAATAATCTTTTAGATCCAAAACAGATGACTACAGTCAGAAGCCCTCTAAACAATCACTGTTAAAAATAAATATATACATTTTATTTGCAAGTTAATTTACTTACTTATTCCTTGAAAGAGTTCTTCAATGTTAACAGCATTCTTTGCACTGGTTTCAACAACAATTGCACCTATAGATTCTGCATATTCTTTGGCATCCTTCATAGGTACCTCCCTATAAAAAAATAGACAAAAAACAGTTTTTCAAAAAATAATTTAATTTTTTAAAAACTATATCAGTTTCCAAGTTGTATTTGCTCAAATGTTTATCTCAGAATGATTAAAATGTGTTGATAAACTATGGTTTGGTTTCTGCTTTCACCTTGGCCCACATTGGTAACAACTAAATAAATCAAGACAGCCAGATCCAAGGTATGAAAGACCACTGTAAGCTTTACAAAATAATTTGTATCAAAGAGCTCTGGGTTTTTCTTTCCCTGAGCGTGTGTGTAGTAATCTTAGGAAGGCAATCAGTTCCTTGTTCAAATTAACCATTTTGATCACATACTCAATTCCCTTCAAGATCTCATTGCAGTGAGTTCTTATAAACAAGATTATCACATCAGTGCTGTGGGTTTAAGCGCACCAAATATCTCCAGGCACAGCTATTCCCCATCATCCTCCAAAATAGCTTCACTTTCATGCTCTTTTTTCTTTCTTAAACATATTTGACACGATTACAATTCACATCTCAGGTTGTCACAGATGCCTGCCTACCTGAACTTTTCCTAACAGAAACACACTTAAAAAGTGTTGCAGCTGAATGCTGTCAGTCTGCTACAACCCATACATTAAATAAGTTTGAAGGTTCCTGCCGTGAAGTACTGAAATCTCAAAACATGCCCTAGTCAGAAAAGCATTACTACGTTCCTTTTCCCTGCCAAAGAAGTGTCGTCTTTTTCTTGTTTTGTCAGTTAATCAAACTTAAAGCATCAGAATTCCACCAATGACTGACTTGCAGATTTGTTGACCTGCTGTTGAATCCATGCCTGGAAAGAAGTGAGTTAATTGAATGGCAATCTCATTTGTTTGTTCTTTAAACTTGACCTTGATAAGAAAAGTACTGAACACAAGAGAAAGACCTACAACTCTGATGGACCAGCCACTCAGCAGCACTGCCCTCACCGAGTATTCAGTCTATATAGTGTATGGCTGCTGCGGAAGAAAACAGTAATAGCACCACGTGTCTAAGTGCCTCAAATGCACAATAAAGAAATACAGACTCTGAAAGAAATACGAAAGCCATTTATTCCAGAAGCATTGGCAAGAACCATTTCAGAATACAGTTCACTGAGAGGAAAGAAACCAATCTGTGCCATGTCACCGAAGTGGCACCATTCTAAAATCACTGGGGCAATGTCCTTATTTTGCATCCAGCACTTCATATGTGAAGAGTTGGTAAATGCAGTTTACAACGCACAAAACGTCTCTGCTTCAGACACACAGCAAGCCCCACTGCTGACGCTGTATCTACTTGAGCCAGCTGGCAAAGCTCAATCTTACTGTGTCCTTCACTGTCTGCAACCACTTCTCTTCCTATCTTTGAGCAACAGAAAGTGAATGCTGACACATGAACGCATGCTGGAACAGCAGGCTGCCAGTATTGTTTTTCTTCCAGTTGTTCAATACATCAACTGGTGTGTTTTGTGCAGCTTTACTGTTGCCTGCTGCATACCCTGAATTTGCCTCAACACCTTCACCACACCACAGCGATGTACTAATCCAGAGACTCCTAATGCAATTTCTTCCCACTACGAGTGCCTCACACCTTAACACAAGGTACCTAAGTGGGAACACAGTAATGTAATTTCCCAGTTCACAGAGGTATATTATTTTAGCAGGTCAGCTGTTCATGGGAAAGACAGAGAGGCAGAATAATTGCCTGATTTATTACAAATGGTTTCAAAAAAAATAAACTTCGGTAACAGTATCTAGATCCAGAGCTTGCTTTCATTACTCACTATTTATTATGTGTATTTCTACTGCAGAAGGTTCAGAGAAGGCAGCATTCCCCTCAATAATTCTGAAATGGCACCTTGGCCTTCATTATGAAAGGTACTACCACCTGTGGATGGCCATAGAGTTACAAAAAATGGAGCTTAACTACATAATATAATACTCAAACCACACTGAAGGCAAAATTTCAGTGTAGTTATGTAACATGGTCCTGTAATTTGGACAGGAAAGCAAACTTAGGAATTCCAGAAAAAATTAAAACAGCAGTAAGTGAAAGTATTCCAAGGAAGTGCCACAAAACTTGTCAGCTCTCTGACAACATTTCTAAAGCAAGTCTATAAAATTCCAAGGACGCAGGCAGTAAGCATGCCATCCATGGCGGAACTGCTACATACATCAAATGGAGTTATCACCAAAATGGAGTGAAGACCAAAGCAGGAAATTCAGCTGAATTCTCTAAGTAAGGACATGGCACTTTCCCGTGAACGTGATTTGTTAGGAAGGTGCACCATATTTTTACAGAAGTAAACACTACTCAGCTACTGTTATGACTACTGGCTTCTGTAATGTTCAAAAATATTTTCAACGTTTACAACATTTTATTCAATTCCCAGCTCCTGCTTTTGAAATTTTTTCCATGACCTACAAAAGGAAGTGACTATTACTTAAAAGCATACCACATATTCAACAGTACTATACTTAACAGTAATTATAACAAAGATAGAGATTTATATTAATAAAATTGTTTGTCTAGCAGTATAAAATCTTTCAGCATGGGGGGAAGAAGTTTACTTCAGCAGTGCCAAGAACTGCTGATAACCTATTAACAACACTGAGAAAAGCAGCACGACTTCTGACTGACCCAAATCCATCTGGCAGATCACACAGTTTTTAGACTCTAAATGAGGAGAGTAACATGGTCAATAATTAGAAGAAACAGTGCCAGCCTTTCACCAAAGGAAAATAATAACTTCTCATTACTCCCATTCGTCCCTCCTTGTATTGTTTCCTACAGTCATAGAGACGGCAGAATAAAATCAGCTAGAACCTGTTCAGCCAGTCCTCTTTTTTTTTTCCTATTCGTGTTTGTCTGTAAAGCAGCTGTTTCTCTAATTCCCAACAAAACACCTGCCAGAAGTTCCACAAAAGCAAGATGCCAAAAATGCATACAAACAGCAGCTTTTGCATGCTGCACTCATTTTTAAGTTCTCTGCAGCCAAAGACGTATCTCCAATGATTAGAAATACAATGTGATAAATCGGTGACACATTTCACCTATAAGCATTTTTATTGAAGTCACTTTTAAGTGAAAGTAGCCAGAGGATAGATACAGCTGCATGTATTGCAGAAATTATCAGAGTTCTGGAAAAACTGAAAACGTAAGATGCATGAGACTCTGCTCTCTAATTGTCCACTAAAAATCTTTTTAAAGGGGCATGACTGGGTGACTTTAGAAAGAGAAAAGGATAGGGGATACAGAAAAAAACAACTGAAATGAAAAAAACCTCAAAACTTTTCATAATTATGCCAGGGAGAATCAACAAAATGAATAAGATCCGTTAGTTCATTGAGGACAATGAGCACCATGCAAGCACCAAGACATTTCGTGCATGGAAGAGCTGTAGTAGCCAAGCAGGCCAGAAGTTAGCTGATCAGCTGAGGAAAACTTGGTGGGAAAAATCACAAACACTACACGAGGACCCACAGTACTCTCACAACATTTCTGCAATGCAGGTTTTTCTTTACATTCCCACATTATCCTGTTTCGGGTGGAACATATTTTAAAGCTTACTGCCATGGCAATTGCTACCAAAAGGGAGGGACTGGTGGCTGTGGATGCATTTGCAATTAGTGCCATTTGTGATGACCTCTAAGCTTGTTATCCTTGATATTGTTTCATTCCAATGATTCGATAGCTAGAGGGTGTAGATTCTACAAATACAGAAGAAGGACAGTAAAAAAGGAGTTTTAAAAAGTGCATAATTCAAGCTAAGCTATTTCTGGTGAGGTTGCAGATTGGTAGGAACACTGGTGTTTTCAGGAAAAGACTTGATACAGCTGACCAAGATGATACACTACCTCACAGCAAAGCAAACTGGATACCTGAAGGAAGAAACTGCAATCAAAGACACCACAATCAAAGCAAGAACAAAAATGGATGCATTACCTGATATCAGAAAGATCACATTTGTTTCCAGCGATGGCCATTACAATGTTTTCTGGACCATGTTCTTTTAGTTCTTTCACCCATTTCTTCAAAGTATGAAATGAATCCTAAGTCAAAGAAATGATAAAAGCCTAGTTGCCATTGATGTATTTACTAATCTTTTTTTCAAGTCAAAGGAATACAGCTTTGGCAATATTAATGCAATAATAATTTCATAGCTTATAAGGCCAAAAGAAGATTGCTGGATCTAGGCAGCCTGCTTTTCAAACTCCAAGTCATAAGACTGCCCCAAATTAATTCTTCCTTGAACTTGTACTTTCTCCCTCCCCCTCCCCCAAGTAGTACTGAATGTTTTTCTTAAATCTTCATTGATGAAGAAACTGCCACAGCTCTTCTTTTAAGTTTGTTTTGCATCTGATTTCCTTCATTTTTAATGTAAGCTTCATTTGTCCCATTTCAACTTCCGCCTTGGCTTGTCTCAATCACTGTCATGTTTTCAGAACTGTCCAGGAGAGCTTTCAGTGACCCCTTTCTGCCCTTCACCCACCCACACCTCTACAGTCCCAAATCTGTGACCTGGTAAACCCCAATTTACTCATTAGTAAATCTAAGAGAGAGGTGACAATTCAGCTGGTTTTTTTTTCCCCCCTCCAAGTACAAAATTCACTTTCTGATTCCACCTACCTCTTAGTAGCAAGTTTTCCTATTTCAGCACACTAATGAACTAATAGCATTAAAATCGCTTCTGTTCCTAGAAATATTAATTTTAACGCATGGTTGAAATTATTACTGAAATTCAAACTGAGCTCTTAAGGATATTAAAAGCTATTTTCCCCCAGTAGATGAGCATAAAAGTTTGGTCCAAGCCAGTGAGGGTTGTATCAGCATCTCTGCAGATGGAGGGCACCATCAGCCATTTGGGAAAAAACACCCATTGTACTCTAACAGTAAACCCTGAAGATACTGAGCATCAAGAAGTGAAATACATATCCCCTTTTCCACTCCTATTTTCCCCTCTTCAGTTTCCGAGCTGTTCCACATACATTTGGAAAAAGGCTGGCAAAATCAAGTTCTGTTCTTACAACACATTACAAGATTAACCATCAGCCAATTAAGCTACGAATAAGCATCAGTCAAGCGTAATTCATTTTTCCTCATATCTTCTTGGCAAATTAGCCAAGGGGAAAAGTGCCACTGTGCTACAGTAGCCACCATTCTCAGCCACAGGTGATGGGAAAGGAATGGTATTGCAGGCTACCACCCTGCAGCTTAGACAGGGAAATTGAAGTTATCCAACATGCAGCCTCCAACCTTTTGTCTGGACAAAGTCTAAACATCACAGCAGAAGCTGATATTTATTTCTTCATGCAGGCAGACACCTCCATCCAATCTGCACAAACTACAGAAGCATATAAACCCTACTAGCGTTAACATAGAACTACTTCTAAAGTTGCAAGTTTTATCCCAAACTGGGCTGCACAACTAGAGAAGTAGGCAAAAAAACTGAGCCAAAAGTCTTACCTGTTTGGTGATATCATAAACTATCACAGCTGCTGCTGAACCTCTGTAGTACATTGGAGCCAAGGAATGAAACTGTTAAAACATACCCCCCCCAGAAAAAATAAAACACCATGAATAAATCAGAATTATCACAGTTTGTCAGATCACAAAGACGTGTCATGGCTGGACTACAGATCCTCATCCACTACAGACCAGGCCTCTGTAGCAGTTGTCAGTCTCTAATTTTCCTTTAATCCCACCAAATTAATGAGTCAGTCCTCCTTTTTCTCCTGATGCTCTTCATCCTGCTGGATTTATGTAATCAGCACTATAGGCTCTATGCAGCTTTTCCATTACAGTGCATAGACTGAGAAGTTTTGACATGAAGTTCCCCTACTTTTGCAGGCCTCACCTGACAGCACATATACCCGGTAAGCTGGCAAACCCCAACATTTTGTTCTCAAGTTTTAACAGACTGAATTCAGCTTGGGGTTGAGGTTTACAATAACACTGCAAATCAGATAAATGACTCGTTAGAAAACTATGAGCACCAGTCATTTCTAGATATCCCATACTGTAAGTGTGAAAAACATGAGTCCTTGCCATTTGAAGCTGAAGTTACTCTTCAGCTTTTCGTCTCAAGTCAGACATCCTTTAAAAAAAGCCAGCGAGCAATAAATATTATTGTAACAACAGCTTGCCAATCAACAGCATAATTTTCATAATTGATCATGACTAAGCGGCTGATAGAGAATTCCAGCTTATAATTACACAGAGAAAGGAAGTCAACAAGTTTTATTGCTGATTCACCTAAAGCTATTCTTAAGCAAACCAAAAATAAGCTGTCTCAGAAAACACACTTAGGTTCACTGAGCCATTTTGAATACTTTTATGTGTAAAGAAAGGGATCTGTAAAAGCTGCACAGAAAACTGCAGCCAGTAACTAAGGCCAGCTCCTAAATCAGCTTTGTTTTTAGGGCAGGGTATGACTTCCAGTGCATGGTGCCTTTGCACAGGTCCATCTCCTACATCACAAACCTCTGCAGATTCACAAGACAGATCTTTGCCTCAAAATTGTACCACCAGGCTGAGCACTTAGACCTAGGCAGCCCAGGAACGCAGGCTCCATGTTTCACACTACTTCACATGCAACACAAGAAGGAAGTTATCTGTAAGAATCTGAGTCCAGGCCATTTGCCAGTGTGTAAGCTGTTCATCACAGACCACACTCCCAGCCCAAGGCTGGTGCTTTCCCTTACCAAGAGGAAGGATGTGAGCACAGTGAGCATGACAGATGGCCAAGGGCTAAAGTGCACTTGGGGAGCAATGCAGGTGGAATCACTCATTAATAGGAGAAAACAGCAGGAAAGAGGGGTGAGGAAAGGACAGCGGAATCAGTTGAGAAGCCAGGTCTGAAGGAAACAGATCAGCCAAGATCCTGAGGGAGTTGGGTAGATGCCCATCTGCTGGGCTTTTAGACTGTGGCATCACTCCTTGCACACTTAATGCAGTAGATGCTTTCCAGAATTTTTATACCTCCAGATCACTACAGAAATCTCCAGTGTGCTGTATTAAAGTTCCCTGAAAACTGGGGGGGGAGCGTAATGGTGGGAGTTTGATCTGATCTTCCACTGCTCACACATGCCCATTCCAGTCTGTAAACTTCTGGGGAAAAGGTGACATTTCCTACACATACCGATGTGGTTTTAATCTAGGTGACAAGGTATTCACAAATTTCCAAAGAGCTCTCAGAAAGCAGTAATCACACTTCACAGGAGCCATGCAGTTAAAGCTCCCATGCTTCAAATTCCTCCAACACTGGCCCAGAAGGTACACTGGGAAGCTGTACTGCTTCTTGGGAATTTCAGCCCGTTTTCTTTTGAACAGGTGACAAGAACACTTCCCATAATGCTGTTTCACTGAAGAATATTGCCAGTGTTAGCACCAGAAATTTGAAAACATGCAGAAAAGCAGGCATCTTTCACAGGATTCTGAACAAGAAGATTTTAAATGGAACCAGGATGCAACCTACCAATTTTTTGGCAGGGTTAAGTTTTAGCTGGATTCCTAAACCAGTTTGTTGTGCATCAGGTATCCCCCTTTTGGCTGAGCCAAAAGGAAGGTGTAGGAATGCATGGCAGAGAAGGAGGAGGAAGGAAAGGAACACTAGACGCCAGACCGACATTGGTTTAGATCACACTCAAGTAGTTCTACGCTTGCAAAACTGCTTTGTGCACATCTCTCTGTGGGTATAGCCTATTTCTACAATTGGATTCACCCCCCCCCCCCCCATAATCACACTAAGGTTAGAAAACACCACTAAGATCATTTAGTCCAACCACTGACCCATCACCACCATGTCCACTAACCCATGTCCCTGGTACAACAAGGAGGTAAGAAGCAAAAGCAAGAAAAACCTCTTTTGCAACCTTTTGGGAGAATAATTAATCACTTCAACAGTGTGTTGCATTCCAGTAGCAGCAAGGCCAGATTAAGTCAGCTGAGCCCTTCCTTGTGTCGAGAAACAGAAACTGGCACACAGAGGTGCAGCACGCAGGAGGAATGCAGTTCCTCTGCTGCTTAAGATAAAGTTATCTGTTCAAATATTCCAGTTCCTTATAAGCTTGCAAAGAGGGTGGGCAAGACAACAGCATGAGAATTCAGAAAGGCAACTGCTTATGAAAGGCACTGAAGATCAGAATAGCTGTTGGTAAAGAACGTGTGACTTCCCTGCCCTACAGTGCTGAAAATCTATTTACTTGCTCAACTGGCAGGACAGTTATTTCCTCTTCCATTACTTTAATGTAATAATTTAGCTATAAGGCATTTTGAGAAAATATGTCATCCATATTTGGACATTTGTTTGTTTTAAATGTTATGACAGATTTCATCCAGGATATAAGTTCATATTCCTATTTGGATAAACCTGACACTCAGGATCTCATATTTTACATTGGCAAAAGTGACCAAAAATGGGATTTCAATGCACCTTAATGCTATTTCCTAAAGTCTGTGAAGGAAAAAACCAACAAAGTACACTAGAAACGGCTACCATCAGTTATTACAGTACAGAATAACTATCAAATAAAACCAAAATTATATTCCCTTTGTCATTACTTTCATAGTCTAATATGAAGCATCATGATATACTGTGTCCCAGTCATAAGAAATCACTGCTGTTCTCAATAAAAAAAGAAAAATTATGTTTGCAGCACTGAATAAATCAACAAGCATTGAAAAAAAATTGTAACTGGGAATAATTTTCATCAACTAATAACAGACTCTCTTAACAAATGTGTTTTATCAGCATTGATTTTCAAAGGTTACAAACAAAGCAGTAAAAATATTAAGCAAATAACTAGGCTTATTGAATGCTTTTTTTCCCCAACTCTTTCTTTTTTTAGTTTCACCGCCCAAAAGCAAAGTCGTCTTGAACATTTTTCTGGCCTAATTACCTGGGAAAAAAAAAAAAAGAGTCATGCAAAATTAATTAAAGAGATAGAAAATACTAATGTGCACATTTCTCACCTGCCAAGGACCAAATGTGGGACAGAAGCCCCAAAACAAGTGTCACGCAAAAAAAGCAGCTCACAAAATTTAATCTCATGGGATTAGCTTCCGTATTAGAAAATTACAAAGCCTATAACCTTGATTTTTACAGCTCAGTATTTCTGTATCCAGAAATTCCCAAGAAAATTAAGAGAAACAGGAGCAGATCAGGATTTGGAATGAGAACAACCCTGCTTCAGAAGAAGAGCCACCTGAAGGCTACAGACTGTGACTACTCAAATTCTGAATACCTAGCTTGAATGACTAAAATTCAAAAATTCAAGCATCGACACTTCCCTTTACCTGAAAGATCAATACCGAGCGGTCTTTTGCTTTGCCAGTCTGCTAAACCAGGCTTTTTCAGTCCAAAGATGAGGTCTAACACCGGTGTCCCTTCTGGGGACTGGGAACACCTCCTGCCTGCACGATGAGTAAACCATCCTTAGTAGCTCACCCAACAGGGAAATTCAGAAGTCCTGTACCTCTCATTTAGCAACCACGAAAACGTTGCCAATTTGCACCAGAGTGCCAAGGTAGCACATAGGAAATATGATCAATATCCATCACACAGTACCTCAAAAAGCTTTTGTAGGGTTTGGTAACAACTTGTGAGGCTGAGGTCACTGATACATCCAATACAACAGTTACACTGTAGGGGCATGTTCCAATTCAACAGCCATAACCAGGATAAATGGGCCATTCAAAATATAAGCAAGGAACCTATTTTACCACAGACATATCAAAGAACAAAATTCATAACTTGAGTAGTTTTGGGCAGTCTTTCTGACTCTTTCCCTTAGAGCAAGTCACATAAATATCGATGAGAAGCTCAGCTGGTATCAGAGTACCTTTGCATTCACACTGCTCTACCAATGCATTCCCTTTGCACTTGTGGTTCACCATCTTCCCTCTCTAAGGAAGAAGCAGTGAGGCCAAGCGTGTGTTATGAAATTTCCCCTGAAATCAGGTCCCCTCTTTCTCTTGGAATTTGACTAGAGAGAGCCCAACCCTCACAACTGTACAGCCCTGCGCTATAAACTCAGTCTTACGCGGTACAAATGCAAGCTCAGCATAACCAAATTCCAGGAGCTCTGGGGGATTTTGCAACCCTAGACCTGGCCATCTCACTGAAGTCCTTGCAAAGGGCAGAAAATGGAAGCAAAAAGCTATTAAGGAATTCAGCACCTAGTTAAAAGCTCTGCAACTTTTTCCATGAAAGCCCTTCTGCTTGTACTTCCTGTATATCTCATTGTGGAGAGGGGTATATTTGGTTTTAGGAAATGCTTTTTACATTTCCGCTGTACTAACTGCGCAGAATGGGGAAGAAGAAAAACCCACAAAGTAGCTATATCGGAATACTTAGAAGAAAAAATTACGAAGGGAGCATAACATAAATCACACCCAAGCTGTGGCAGTGAAAGTCTCTTAACCATGTCTTGTGTAACATCGGTTTAGAAAGAAAAAGAGAGGCCAAATGAATATGAGAAAAAAAAAAAACTACCGTTCCTGCCTATTTATAACAAGGCTGACAAATCCTGCTGAAGACAGCTTGGCTTCACTCAGTCTGCCAGAACACCAAGGAGCAATAATTCATGTCTGCAGCTCTTTGCATCATCCTGGAGTGCTACACCCCAGCACTGGCTCACTGCCACACCAGGCTGCCTCCTCCGAACTCCACAAATAAAAAGGAAAAACAAAAACAGACAACACTCAGCCTCTCCTCTGGATTGCATCCTCGTCTGTAAAGAGCATCACTTGCTGCAGAAGGATTACAATTTTGCCCTTCTGCAGAGCAGTAAGGGTAAGGATGCACAGCACAGGCAGAACCAGTGTTCTACAGGTATTGCACAGCTCGCATCAAGGGCTAAATTCAGAGTGTATTTCCCACATGCTCTTTTCAAGTATCTGCAGGTGCGCATCAGCACAAAACTGCTGCAATCATTTGACTAGATTTCATTCCCATTTTTAAGAAGCTGCTCTCTGACTCTGATTACATACATAGCAACTGAGTGGCCAAGACCAAATCCCTTGGCTGCTCTCGATGTGTATAGCATGAGCCCACTGCAGCAGTCTGTGCACCATTAACAGCACGTATCTATGTGTATTTAGAAGCATTTAATGCCTTTTTAAAAAAAATCATCTTCAAGGCAGAATCTGCCAAGAAACAGAAAATCCCAAGTATGGAGAGAAGCAAAGGCAATGAACCGTAAGTGTCAAACAGATTATCCCGAAACATAAGCTTCTCACACAAACAGCAGCAAAGGGAGGGATAAAAAATTCCTGACATTCTCAGCTGGCAAAGAGTGAATGGAAAAATGTTATGCATGAATGCCACTACCAGATATGATTTAGCATTTTATAACCTTGAGTAGTTCTGGCTGCCATGATTCAAGATTGAGAGGAAAGCTTAGAAGTGTACAGGTTATCTCACATCATTGTTTCACAAAGGCTAGAAAAAGAAAAAGGAAAAAAAACATCAGTCAGATGCCACCTCTGTAAAGATACACAAGAAATCTCACGATCTGCAAGCTCAGTAAGCCGTGTAAGATACGTCTGTCTCTGACCTACAGGTCATTTTGCTAGTTAAATTGATGAAGGTTTACTAAGAAAAGGAGCGTTTTTCTCAGATATCTAAGAACTCCAGAAGTGAGGAGGGAAAAAAATGCCAGCGATTTAGGATAATCTTTTTGAAGATATTGGAAGTAAGTGAAAAACAAACCTTTTCAGTGTCACAGAAGCGAGCTGTGCTGAGCTCTTCTGAAGTTTACAGTCATTAAGCACAACTTGGAAAGGATACCACACCTAAACCATGGCTCAAGCACAGACTACACATGCTGCAAGATTGTTGAAGCTTGAGAAACATGTCTGCATGCACCAACTTAACCTTGCTTTATGTTCATCCTAATAATGGCAAAATTAATATATTCACTCACTAGTTCCAGTGCCATTTGTGCTCTTACACACACACACTGCCAAATCACCCTTTGACCTTTGCAGCACTTAGGCAGTAGCTCACCATGGGGATGACCTTACACCATGTATAGGAAACCATCTCCACACTGCAGACTACCATCACAGTATAAAGCCATAAAACAAAATTCAGGTGACGCCTTCACTGCAGAAGTAACTGAAGCCATTGATGCATGCTGTAACCTCCTCTCAGAATAGTCTGGTTTCAGTGGAAACATCCAGAAGTTTGGTGTTAGGTTGGTAAGGCACATGGCGCTAATAACTGCTGACCTGTCCCCATCTGAGACGGTGTCCACACAGTATAGCCAGCTCCAGCAACATGCTGAGTTCCAGGGTTTTGTTACTGGAGAGAAGTCACCTTGGGATGCAGGATGTCACCGCTGAACCAGTTGCTCGTGGTTTCGTGGTACCAACAGCAAGGCACCCTGCATTCCCTTGTCTTTAAAGAGCTGAAATCCACTACCTCAGTTTAGCTCCAACAGCTAATCTCCAGTTTAGGAAAAATGAGGCAAAGCAGCTCTCCTATCAAGGAACGCTTCCATATCTTACCTTGTGACACTGCCTTTAAATCACCAGAGCAACTACTGTCACTCACAAAAGAGGCAGCTATGAATTGCTACAGATATCTTTGCCAGTCTTTGCCTGGAAACTGAGCAGTTTAAAAAAAAAAAGTAAATCTGAAAAGGACAGAGATAAATTTTCCTGCCCCAGAAACATAGCCCTCAGGCTCCCTAACTATTTGCTATAGTATTCCTCAGCTAGCAAAATGGAAAGCTGGCAGCCACCCAAGGTATCCAGACAAAGCATTGTAATTAGAAGCTACTTAGGGCATCATGAACCAAAATATATGCTAATAAAAACATCATTAGGTAACTTGTGAAGAGTTTGTTCTGAAGGAAGGAAGTCTTTGCTAACAATAATTTAATTGTCAAGAATTTAAGTCCCGAAGTCCACATCAACAATTGAAATCTGATAAGGAAAAAGATGGAAGAAAAAATGACATTTGAAGAACAGAAAGGCAGAGGGAAGGTGACAGTCTGAAAAACAGAGTAAGTGAGCTCATTTGAAAACATAGCAACAGCATTCAATTGGGTCTGCAGAGACCAGCACTTAGACACAGACAGGCAGAGGGATTTTGTTAAGCGTGCTGCCTGTTTAAGGCTCTGCCTACCCAAGAAAGGGAAAAGAAGAAACAAGATAAAAGGATTAACAAAAGCTCTCTCCTTTTTTCCAATCAACTACAATGCATATTATCCACAGCAATGCTGTGGGAAAGCCACGTGCCCCCCAGTTCTCCTCTAGAAACAGTGCTGAGCATTTGTTCCCACCAACACTGCCACAGAAATGCTTTTGATTTCCACTTTCTGCTGTATTAAAGTCATTGTGCAGGAATGATATCTGCTCAGTACCTCCTGTAAAATGGCAACTGTAATTACTTCTTGATTCTGCCTATAATTCTAAGTGTCCTGACACAAAAGAAATAGAAGTATTTATGTAATATCCACACCAATTAGAAGTTACCTGCTCTTCATGATCAAGCTCTGACCAGTTAGCCCGCATATTCAGTTTCTTGAATAAACCCAGGTAATACTATAAGCTTTTAAAACCAATAGGGACCAACACTTTTAAAGGCTCGACAAGTGACACATGGGTATCTGAAAGTTGATTTAATGCCTCAAGGGGGTGCTGAGCACTTCCAGCTTGCTTCTTTCTCGTCTTCTTCTTCTTCTGAGCATGACTTTTTCAGAAAGAACCACATGAATTTCCAGGTTCTTCCAACTGCAAGAGGGTGGCCAGGAGGCACAGCACGCAGACACAGCAACAGCTGGCACAGCTGGGGGAAGTACAGTGTGCCCCATATCCAGAGTAAGTACACGTGCGTCCTATGCTTGGCCTTGCACTTTGGAGAACAAAGCCAAACGGACACAGTGTTCAAAGAGCAGGAAGTGCTGAACAGAGTTATCAGTAGGAGCACTGACGAAACTCCCAGACTTTATCACTGGAACATAAATACTCAACAAAACTACAGAGAACAAGGGAAGGGCAACAGCTCACAAAGCAGAAACACCACTTGGAATACATTTATTAGCACACTATTAAAAACAGCAGTCTGTGGTAGGTTGAAAACTTTGGGTCAACACTGCTATTCAGAGGATAATTAGAAATTGATAGGGCAGGAGACAGAAAAGAAAGAGCAAAATAATGAAGACAAAGTAATGAGAGTCTCAAATTAAAATGAGTAAGCTACCAAGAAGCACTGTGCGTTTACCTGTAAAACGGGGATGTTCCAGGACAACATGGACATCTTGGGAAACTCAACTGCCTTGCTAACAAGCCCTCAACACCCAACATTATTTATCACAGATTTCCTGACTCAAATGATGCATTAATTAGTTTCATAAATACTACTTGTTACTATTCATCTACTTTAAAAAAACTAATATTTCTGACATTAAGAATCCTAATCTGCTTTCTCATGCAGACTTAATATTTATACCTAAATTTCAATAACCAAGTTTCACACAAAGTACATAATGTGATGAGTGAACAACTGGCTGATGTTCTGTGCTCAGAGAGCTACAGTTAATGGGGTTACATCAGGCTGGTGGCCAGTCACTACTGGGGTCCTGCAGGGACTAGTGACAGCAACAGGACCCAAGGCAATGCCACTGAGCTGTGCCAGGGGAGGGTCAGGTTGGAGGCTGGAAAAGATTCTTCACCAGAGGGCGGTGGGCATGGACAGGCAGCCCGGGGCAGTGGTTGTGGTACTGAGCTGCCAGAGTCCAAGGAGCATTTGGATACTGCTCTCAGACACAGGGTTTGAATTTTGAGTGGTCTACGTGGAGCCAGGAACTGGACTCAATGAACCTTGTGAGTCTCTTCCAAGTCAGGATATTCTATGATTCTACATTTATGTGCCAAAGAGCTACAAGGGGGAAAAAAAAAAAAAAAAAGATGGGGCAGTGGAGAGAGGACAGAGAAAGAATAAGCAAGGAGAAGCAAACCACAGGAAAGAAAACTGAACCTTTACTACCTCTGGCCACTGAAACTTCACATGCACTCTTGCAATACCTAGTTCAGCTCCAGGCCATATAGAAATGGAACAAACAAGGTTCAAGGGAACATATGATGCCGTATTTCAATAATGTTTTTATGATCCCTGTTCCCATCACAAATAACATACTGAATTGCTGAGTCAACAGATTTCACTTGGCACATTTTATTTCACGCTACACATCGTAAACAATAGCATAAGTATTTCCTGCACTTAACTGGAAGAATCTTTATCGTCTGCAATTCAAGTGCCAGGTTTGGAGAACACAGCAGGATGCAGCACACTGACACTGCAGTTTGTACAAGCATCTCCCTTTACCTCACTCTATCATGAGTATAGCTACATTTTTCTAAGAACAGAAACAGTGTAATTTCACAAGAAAGTTTAAAGCATGCTTTCAAATATCTTTTAAAATACATGTTTTTCCATTTCTTTCAAATTTCTCAAGTCAAATGTGGGCATATATTAAGAGAACTCTGCAGCCAGCCTCTAATTAAATACCACTGCCATTAATCCTATTAAAAGAAACAAAAGATCAGACAGCCATATATATGCAATCAATGGGAATGATTGCCCAAGAATTCCATTATGGCTTTTTTGAAAAGCCAAAGGAAAAGCTATTTAATTTAAGCAATTCATTTGACAAAAAAGATACGAACTCTATCAGGTTCGAGTTGCCAGTGCTAGTTTCAAAAACATTAGCAGACACAACCTGCGCCCACATTCAGTGCCCCAGCTCAGGACAGCCTTGGAGTCAGCGCTAGCTCAGCCAAGCACCTTCCATTATTAATGAAAGCTGCCACACATGAGCTGGGGAATACAACACGGGGATTGCCTAGACCTCAGGCATGGCCCAAGCCATGGCAAGGCTGCCTTAAGTGATTAAAGCGTGGGCACAGGCAATGTCTGCAAAGCTTGATCATGAAACCAGAGCTGAAATCCACAGGTTCCTTTTAGGTCTGATGTATGGTCAGTTTGCCTCTGCACTTCCCCCAGATGCAAAATGGGAACATACTTAATAGCAATTGACAACCACCTGCTTTGCAGAGCCTCGTAAAGGTTCAGCAGATAAACACTTGCAAAGTCTTCTGAAGAGGAAAAGTTATTAAAAAAAGTGCACCAATGCATTAAAGAGATCATGATAACAAAAATATACTACAGAGTAATACTCACCCTCTCCTGGCCAGCTGTATCCCAGATCAGAAATTTATGAAGCTCATTCCCGCAAGGCACAGTTTTAGTCATGAAGGATGCTCTGAAAAGAAGAGAAGCCAGATATCATTTATAGCTAAGAGCAAGAAGCAACAGAAATTTGTAGTGTGAATGACACCAAATAAAAAACGACCGACTTTGGCCAGTTCTGCTTTGTTAGAATGCATGTAGGGCAACTCTAAAACCTTGATAAAATGCCTACAGGAGTGAAAGGCTCCCTTTACCAGACTAAGTATACAATACTTTATTTGTATTTTTCAAAAAGCAGAATGAGATTCTGAGATTCAGAAGGCTCATGTCCACAGGAACACAAATGCTCCTTCCACTCTCACTCAAATCCTGCCACCATCTGTCTCCATCTTCTTGGTGACACAGGCCTGAGAACGTCAATCAGCATCACATCAGGCAGGAAATGCACAAATTTTCAGTCAAATCTAGGAGGTTAGCCATGTGCACAGGTGATTTAAGCACTAGGGAACAAACAAGCCACCTGCTGAAATGCACATGGTAAACAAACTGAAAAAAGCTTTCCCCTCCTCAACTCCAAGGGGGAAGTCTCTGTAGGAAATATGATTTGCCTGTGGTTTCAGTGTGATTTCTCTTCTTTTATGAAAGAAGATTAAAGTTTCTTTACGCTTTTCCCATATTACAGCATTTGAATTGAAAGCTGGCCAGGAGAGACTGCCAAACTGGTAGATTCCCCTGCCCTCATCCCCATCCTACCTACACTCTACTGAACGATTTCTGCTGTGGGAACTTTTTTCCCCAGCTCATATAGATGCATTAGATAGGATGCACTGCCATTACAAAAGCATCAAACTACATCAAATGATGTAAGATTGAACAAAACATCTCTGAGAATGATATACAAGAGTTCCCCTTTACGGCCACCTGCAAATTCCTTGAATTTAACAATGCTGCATTTCATACAGAAATAGTAAGTAAGGAAAACAACAATAACAACAGCAGCAGCATTTTCTTTGGTTATTTTCAGGATGTGTGCTTTCAGATATCACCCTTCTTCTCTAGGTATTAAGCAACACTTTACAGTTCCAAAAACAGGGAATTCAGAGCCTCGGCAGCTACTGCCAATTGCAGGGACTGCGTATCTTAAAATACTGATTAATTTGGAGAAAATAACAAAAAGCTTATCCACAGTCGTCCTACACAGATGAGTACTAGCTACTGGATGCAAGCTAGTCTTTTAATCACATTTTAATCCTCAAATAGAAAAATATTTTTCCTGTTATCACAATTATGAAAATTAGAGGGATTTTTTAAATCAATTTGAGCAGAAGATACTTACTTAGCAACAACAACTACTTGGGGAAAAAGGCTGATGATGTAGGAACGAAGAACTACTCAAGCTCCCATCAATTCCTTCACTGCCAATAAGTGTCCTTCAGCCAGCAATGTTATTCATTACATGCTTCCTTGCTTCCCTCCTCTCTGCCTATTTTCCTGTATTTATTACATTTGAAAGTCCAGAATTGCCCTGGAACTTCAGGCAACATTCAGCTGGGACTCCTCATGCATTCAAAGGCATAGATTTTGAAGAAATCTTCCCACCCTCCAAACACGACTTAACAAACAAGACCAATCCTTCACAGAAGATTGAAAACAGCTGTAACACACAAGCAACATCAGCCTTTCCACCCAAGTTACTCCTTTCTGAACCCTGTATATTAGCTTTCTCTCCCATGAAAGATAAAGAATTTTCAAAATTCTCCTGATAAGGCTGGACTTGGCAGATTTGTCCCTAGGATGCTGAAAGAAAAGGTTTTCGGAATTAAAATCATCTGAAGGATCAGTATGTTTCTGATGGTCTGAAATCCAGACACTTGGCAGTTTTTAATGGAGAGCAGATGTGAATTAATTATACTCTGTTTAAATTGCATTATCCTGTCTTCCTCAAAGTAAGGACAATGTGATGCATTCCAAATCTGTGTGAAAGCACATCCACATCTGGGAACATGCATGTCAACACTGTGGTGCAGCCTGACAGCACACACAACATAGAAACATTAGCAGTTCCCCATGATTCTTCCGCCATCACTCAGCTGTGGGCTGTCCTGGTCATCGTACAGATCATAGCATGTTTGTGCAGTGGGATTTCATTTTTTTAAGCTCCAAGGATCAGATTTGATATCTCACTGACCAGTGGGAACTAAAGTGATTTTATCCTGAAGCTCTATGATCAATGCATCATCTCACATGGGCAGCTCTTGACAAAAAAAAAAAAAAGGAAAGTAAGAGACCTACGATGAGCTTAAGCTGGGTGAAGAAAAACAAAGTAAATTAAAAGGAGGACAGTAATAAATTATTCTTAGGATTATTTAGGTTTTGAGGACTCACTAGGAGCTTACAGCAAAAAGAGTACAAGGTCCTTTTTCTGTTTGCGTGAACAAAAATCTGAAATATCCCTATGCCTATACAAGCACGTAAAAGATCAGGGCTTTGGCCTTGAGTCTTCTGTGAAAACTGAAGTAACTAGCATTTACTTACACAGACTTCCTTTTCATTCTGGTACACAGAAAGGAAATAGCAGTACAGGTATCATTGTTATCCAGTCAGCTCATACACATGAGCTCTCTCTATATGAACATATATATATTTATATATAGACGTGTGTGTGTATAACATACTTAATACATACTCCGTGCAAAGGAAGTAACAGCCATGCACAATACAGTTAAATACAGAGTGGTCCTGGGCAGCTCCAGAAAGAGCTATATCAAGAGACACCAATCCCATGAGAAACGTGGCACAGCTCTGTCAGCCCCTTCATCAGAAAGCATACAGGCAAAGAAATATATACACACACAGTGGACACAAAAACACAGTGTTCAGAGCCTTGAAAGTAAAGAGCTCTATTGAGGGCAATTAGTGTATATATTCAAAAGAAGATATTACGCAGAGTACTCACCCAATAGTGGGACTGATATTGTGATCAAAGTGGTCCTGGACAAATCGACAAACAATGCTCGATTTCCCAACCCCAGTATCCTGAAAATAAAGAAGAGCGTTCAGTGAATTCAGGAGACCCTGAATACCTATATTTCATCTGAAGAAACAGTCTAATATTAATTTGTGAACATGAACTTCTCCGTACACTGGCAGCGCTAGCTTCACAGAAGGAATCCTTTCATGGTAAGAAGAAAAAGCATATATGGTAGGCAATTTGCAGAAGCTTCAGGTGCTTTTGAGAAGACAAGGAGCCCAGAGGGCCCTCTGTGCCAGCTGTGTTACCAGACTGGGGTGAAGCAGCACTCCTTGGAAGAGGACACAGCCCTTCCTCCATGCTCTCTAAATGGATGCAGCCCACTGTTTCTGTTTGAAGGAAAACCCTTACGGCCCCCCACAATCAGTAAGGAAAAATAAGAGCAGTGCAATACTGGAATCAAATGCAGAATCCCTTCCAGACAAGGGGTGAGAAGGGAAAAGAAGGAGAGAGAAGGGGAAGAGAGAGGGAAGCTTGACATTACTCAGAACTACAATTTTAGGTATTTAAGATATGAATGAGTTCCCCAAAAAGCAGCATTTTTCAGTTTCTCTCTGCTCTCCCAAGCAGCCTTTGTAGAAGAACATAAATTATACAGAGAGTTATAAAAGAAGAGGAACAGCTGTATCACCGTGTTTCCCCTATAAATGCAAAGAACCTCCTCAGAGACGAAGGCAATGCCAGGAAATCGATCCTGCCCTTTCCCAGACGTCAACAATGACTGCCCAGGGTCCAATCTAAGGCATTAAGAAGTCAATGGAAAGCTTTCTATTAACGTCATTAGAACTGACTGCAGAACCTCACCTGTATCCACATTTTTAAGACATTTGAGTAATTTACACCAATTTCTCAGAAAGTGCCAAGAGAAGACAGGACTACACATATAACTACAGTTAAAAAGAAAAAAAGCCTCGGACTTTCCTGTAATCAATTTTGCACTTTTTAAATATTCTTCTCAAATATAAAAAGAGTGCCAGTATTTAATTTCCTTCCCCCATGTTTAAATGAAACTGTATTGCCGCTGCAAGCAAAGTCTTTATGTACCGCACTTAGCAGAAAGCCATCGTTTCAACTCTCATATTTAATTCAAGGCTGTCCTTAGTCAGCTTAAAAGCCACAATAAGTGTTCATGCTGCACAGACAGTTGTTTATCTACTGTGTTCAATCAACAGAAAAAAATAGATCAAAACCAGTAAAAGTGTTTAAAGCCAGCCCCGCAGACTTTGATCAATAGCAGCAATGCATCCTGTTGCTTTTCCCAAATTTTGCCTTTGTTATTGATTCCAGCTGAGATCTCTATATAACCACTACATCAGGATGACACAACACATTATAAAAAAAAAAAGATAATCCTCTGTGCTGAAACTGAGAATCGAGTAATTATCTTGCATTTAAAAAGCTGTGGAGAAAACCAGAACTACCACCTACTGGATGTGAGGAATTACGTTTCCCTCTGATGGAGACAGTTTCTGCCACTGCATTCAAAACTAGACATTGGTTCCCGTGACCTGATGGCGTTCTAGTTTCATAAGAGTTTTTCCCTGCTCCTTCAATGGGTCACTAAGAAGGGCAACTGCAATTACATCCCTTGAGCAAGAGGAACTCTGTCTCTGGAGGGACCCTCAACATCTGCAAGCATGGACCAAAGCTCAGCTCAGCTTACTGGCAGCCCCAACCTCTTCAATTTTTGGTTGATAACTCTTACCACCATTTTGTTACCATTTTGGTAACTAATCTCCAGAAGTTTTTATTTCTCTCACAGCTAAAATTAAGTATGTGTCAGCCACGCCATTAGCCCTCAAATAACTTAAGAGCACCCTTAGACTTCGCTGCTGTGGTTGCTTTTCCAGTCCAGTTCTTATGTTTTCCTCCATATGTTGGTACACATGCAACATCAAATGCACAACAAGGAACAAAAATGTGACCTATATAAGAGGTTACAGCAGCAATGAGCTGAGTGGATTTGACAAGCTTCAGAAATTGAGAATATATCCTTAAGAGTACGTTGCACTTTAAGGAACAGATCCCGTAATTATTCCAAAGAATCCTTATCCATGTGAAATCCAAGGGTTTCCAGCATTGCATAATGTGCACATCATGATCAGGAGCGGACCACTCCATGGAAGGAACACCAAGCATGGAATATGCCTTTAGGAATTACTTTGAATCAGGGTGTTCTTGATGCATTTGCAGTGAGCAAGGATGGCATACACTCTCATTTACACTGTGAGAACAATTGGATGAGTCACTCACAAAAGCAATTTCATGTTTTTCCTTCCTTCTTCACAAGTCTCGTAGCACACTTAGAAAATTTCAGTTATAAACTGCACTGAGATAAGCAAAAGGGTTTGGAAGGAAGGAGTGGGAACACAACCCACAATAAGCAAACTGCTATTAGTTCACAAGAAGCAGCCACAACTTCAGAATCTTCCCCCAGCCTGCAAAACGTATATGGAGAATGGCTTGAGAGCAGCCCCAAGGAGAAGGATTTGGGAGTGTCAGTTGATGAAAGACTCAACATGAGCCAGCAATGTGTGCTTGCAGCCCAGAAGGCCAACTGTATCCTGGGCTGCATCAAGAGAAGTGTGACCAGCAGGTCGAGGGAGGTGATTCCACCCCTCTACTCTTGTGAGACCCCACCTGGAGTACTGCATCCGGTTCTGGGGCCCCCAACACAAGAAGGGCATGGAGCTGCTGGAGCAGCTCCAGAGGAGGGCCTCAAAGATGATCAGAGGGCTGGAGCACCTCCCCTATGAGGAAGGACAGAGAGCTGGGGCTCTTCAGCCTGGAGAAGGCTCCAAGGAGATCTGACAATGGCCTTCCAGTACCTGACGGGGGCCTACAGGAAAGCTGGGGAGGGACTTTTTATAAGGGCACATAGCAACAGGATGAGGGGAAATGTCTTAAACAGGAAGAGGAGAGATTTAGACTAGATATTAGAAAGAAATTCTTTACTATGAGGGTGGTGAGACACTGGAACAGGTTGCCCAGGGAGGCTGTGGGTGCCCCCCTCCCTGGAAGCATTCTGGGCCAGGCTGAATGGGGCTTCGAGCAACCTGGTCTAGAGGGAGGTGTCCCTGCCTATAGCAGGAGGGTTGGAATTAGATGATTTTAAAGGTCCCTTCCAACCATTCTATGATTTTATCATCTCAAGCAGTATCAGATGTTTCTGATAAACACAAGGAACCAATGCATGCATGATCAAATTTTGATTTTTTTTTTATGCCTAAAGCCTGAAAATGCATGCTCTCCTCCTCTAAAATCCCTCACTCATGGTTTCAGACATGAAGATTTAAGAGCACAGAGCAGTTCCCACCCACACCCCTGCTCACAGAGAGCTCCCCGGCTCCTCTTGGCTCCCATCTCTATAAAGGAGAAGAGGCTGCATTTCAAGCCAGCAGAACTACAGCAAGCTGGCAACTCATTTGCAGGCAAACAGAGATACTCATTTCTTTCAGCTGACCCACAGCAGCATAGAGGAAGATTAAAAAAAACACACCACAAAGTTCAATATGAGTAATATATGTAAAAAGAAAACTGTTTTCCCATTACAAATAGGCAGTTGCTATAATCCTCTGTCCACTGTTCCAGACGTGTGCGCCCTGGCAGGAAAAATCAGCTCTTCAATTTAAGTCTGGATGTCTCATTTATACCTTCACACCACTGTGGGACTCAGTCCTCCAAGCACTTTTCCACACGGCACAGAGCTACAGGACTCTGTAAACACATCCCTGGTTAGGACCTTATTCTTCAGCCTGACACATAACATCTTTTAATGGATTCAGATGGCTCAAATGCTATTGTGCTGAGCAAACTAAATCTTTCATGTAAATTCTTTCTACATCTGAAATGGAATAAGTGTTGAATTCACAAGAAATCCACGCATATTGTGACTGATGACTCAAGTGCAGCCCCATAATTAGGCACACTGCTGCAACAGCTATTTTGCTCTTGACGACACAGAATCCTTCTGTGCTATCTTAACACACATGGCTTTTTAATATATGTAAAATTAAATAAACCATTTAAAAATTCTTTTATGACACTAGGATTTAGGAAATGCAAAAAGAATACTATATGGTATTTCACGTGAGGAAACAGCATGCTAAAAACAAACATACTGAAGAAACTGCCTTCTGTCCTCTCCAGAAAAAAGAACATCTGGCTTGTAATTGTTACAGATCTCATGACTAACTTCCCATTTCAGCTTTAAAAGAGGGTTCAGATACCCTGGCGACGACGGGTGTGATAAAAATCTGCACTGAGAAGTAAAGGAGAACTGATCTCTACAAAAGGCAGATGAAACACAAGATTCCACTGGAAGGATGGAAGATTTCCCATCAACTCATTTAAATTCAGGACTTAATCCAAGGTATTTCAATTTGTATACATTTTTACAGATCGAAAGTGTCTGCTCCTTTAAATGTTTTGGTTGTTTTTTTGTAATAACTACGATTCATTGAGATGCGGCCTCAGTTAACTGGAGGAGTTGGACTGGATGATCTCCAGAGGTCCCTTCCAACCCCAGCTTCCAAGTGCATGCAGCAGAAACACCCACACTCAAATGCGGCCACCGAGGATCTTGTCAGCATACTTCTCAGTGAGATAACGCTGCCCTGTGTCATCTTACAGTTACAGAGAGACGGGAAAAGAAAAATAAAGGTCAGGTCAACATACAGAACAAGGGTACAGTCAAAGAGCTGTGCTGCTCTCACAGAAGAGGATTTGCTCAGAGAGGAAGCTGGCTGTTCCTTGTTATTTCAAAAGGAACAATTCCTGGCTCCCAGTCATATAGTCATGCCAATGGACCAATTTCTTGGCTGGTTTGTTACTAACTGGAAAAAAAACAGATGAGCTGGTTTATGCTCAAGATTTCCCAAGTTTTGTTACACTGTCTGACTCCTGCCAGCACCATCACAGATAGGAAGAAGAGGTCTTTGCTTTGCTGAGGGCAGAATTCCCATTGCTGAAGCAATTAAGATGTACAGATGAGAATGTTTGAGTTGGTATGAAGTTGCCAAAAGGGAGAAAACTGCCCTTATTATAAATACATGTAATATTTTTAATGCAAAAGGCAGCACTCAATCTCTGCAACTGGTCAGGCAAATCTGAGGTAGAAAGATGTGGTTTCAGCTTTTGGGAAAGAAAAAACCCACGCAGAGAGGCCTTTCATTCTAGTAGCTCTGTATAGCACAGCTGGTTCAGACTTGGCAGTTCAGCCACTGCACATTAAAATAGCCGTTCTTTCCACTGTCAGAATTGGCCATGATTTAGTTTCTGATTTACAGCTGAATCCCCCTGGCCCATTCCCATTAGCCACAGCAGGAGTTTGATGGAATTTGAAAATTCACAGCAGCATAATCACATCACAGTGCTGCTCGGTGGCTGGCATTTTATTAGCTATCATCAAACAGATAGCTAGGCCTGCACTCCCAAAAAGTGCTGGAGGAAAGCAGAAATGTGTGCTCAGCTCTGGTCAAGCCTGGTATCTTGGATGAATGTCACTCCTTGTGACAGACCTGGCATGCAGCACTGAGATACCCAGCCTGCATTTTTGCTGCTTGCACAGATGCCAGCTCTTAGCCAAAAGGTTTGAGTAAAGCTGAGCACAGGAATATTGCTGTCTTTAAGTTCCAATGCAAGGTAAAAATCCATGAAAACTGCTTCACAGTTTGCAGCCTGCTTTACTCCTCTACGCCTGCCATTAACATTTCAATCATTACTCAGAAGATCAGATGCAGGCAGCATTGCAATATTTTCCATGTCTTACTAATCCAGTTACAGCTGCTCTTTAAGGCTGTGGCTGGCAGCTTGAGGAGCATCTGAAACCAGCTCTGGATTTTTATCAACTGTATGAACGTACAAGGAAGAGTTATGCACAAGAGATTCCTGATCACAGTTTCCATGAATCCCTGAATCATCCTACCCAATAAACTTCTGCTCACCTTAAATACATCCCTTCTCCTTCCCTGAATTTGGGTATCGTTTACTTTTCTGAAGACACTACTATAAGAAATAATACCTTTCACAGGCCCCATGTCCAGAAACACCCCTAGGACTGAACTGAACCTGCTGAGCATGGGGCTAGCCCCAGCAAAGACACAGGCATCCACAGAGGGGTGGCCTCTAGGAAGAAGTGAGCAAAGCTTCTTGTTGGATTCAGTTTTTCCATCTGCAAGATGTATCAAGTAAGCAAACCCCACCACTATGAAAGCACATAAACGAAAAAGCAAGAGCAGGCCTCAGGCTGACACAGAAGCAGCCTCCCAGCTGCTTCAGAAACATAATACTGCCTGTGACTGTAAGCTGAACCAGGGGAGAGCAGGCTGAGGTGCTCTGAAGCTTTGCCTCTGCTGTCAGAAGAACGCGCTTCTCATTCAAGACATCTGATTTTTTTTAATTCCAGCTCTCTGTAAAGTTCTGTATTGTGAGAAATAGATTGTTTCCATGATGAGCAACCGGATTCTCAGAACACATCTTATTCTTCTTGGATTGCTGACAGCCACCTTCCAGAACAGCAGTGCTGAGCCATGGGCAGCCTGCTACCCAAAGTAGTCGCATGGCTTTCCTGCTCTGGAGCCCATTCCAGACAGGCCCTCTGCCAAGTGGTCTGTTCACCACCACCTTGAACTGACTTCATTCATTACCTCTGGAACTCTGAAGAGCTTGCAGAAGCCTGGCAATGTACTGTTGCAACAAGAGCTACAAGCAACATCAGGCACAGTCTCCTGCTACAAGGGATGTACTGGACTTGCTGCAATGGTTTGTGGGACACTTGATAGCAAAATAAATTCCTAAATGGAAGAACTGGAAATACAGTTTGCCTCCAGGACCGTTAACAAGCTATCATGCAGTTTCCCAAATAAAAGGCATTTGCCAAACGAACAGGAACACTACTGTTGAACACTGGAGCAGAATCACAGAATCATAAAGGTCAGAAAAGACCACTAAGATCATCAAATTCAACCATCAGCTCACCACCATGCCCACTAACCATGTCCCTCAGTGCCACATCTACAAGTTTCTTATGCCTCCAGGGATGGTGACTCCACCACCTCCCTGGGCAGCCCATTCCAATGGGATACCAGAGCTCCTCAGGATCCCAGAATACATTCAACTTGATGCAACTGTGTTTACAAGGGCAGGGTTACTCTGCAGCCTATCACTTTTTCCAAGTACAAAACACCACAGCTCTTCTGGTCCTCTCTCTATGTGAACTATTCAAGAACATTCCTGTCTGTATTGCATTTCTATTCTTCTCTAGAGTTGTAATACATAGTAACTTCAGCACCTGTTAAGTAAGTGGGCATACTACTCCCTCATCAAGTTAGGATGGTTTGTGTCAGTTCTCCTACGACAAATCACGCCTCCCCACACACATCACTTCTAATTGCTAGCATAATTTCAGGCCAACACAGATGTTGTGGAGCATGAAATAGCTGCAGAGTAAGGTGTTTTCCTCCGGTATGCTTTAGAATTAGATTAACTGCAATTCCCTCGCCAGGTAGGAAGCGGACTGCCTGCTTGCAGAGATGTTTCTCTATCCAAGCCAGGTCATCTTGTCATATTACAGCACAATTCCTCCACTCAGGTTCACAAGGACTACATTTGGCACAGGAATTTTTGGCTCTACTAGTCTCAACTCATTGGCTGTTAAATGAAAACAGGAATTACTTGATTTTACCTTGTAAGGGCATTATGAGGATTTAAATCAGAGAGAGCTGCAAAATGCTTAGATGCTACAGTGCTAAGGAACCTCTGAAGTGTCTGGAGAGTGAGTTTGTTTGGTATATGTATCCTCAATACTATCTGCATAACCCTAATAGCCATTTAAAAAAAAATAGAAATATCTGCTAGCCAGATAGTGCGTCATATACTCAGAGATAAGATAGCATTATCTGATCCCTTCTCTTTGTTCACTTGGCCACACTGGACAGCAAAATGCATACAGTGACTGCCAATTCTGCCTCTCCCTGGAGCTGGATGTCTCTACAGCCACCTCTCCTGCTCCCACCCAGCCCTCATAGCAAAACATCTGCCGCCAGGTTCTGGGCTGACGTACCAACATGATTATTCAGCATGTGGTTTCCTTCCGCATGCATCCTGCACACATCCTACTGCGGTAGGAAAGTTAGGCATGTACAGCTCCTCTGCTATCTGCTTTACTGGGAGCCAGCATACTCAGTCCTATTTGTTCTGCCATTTTGCAGATTTTCTCTGAAAGCTAGAAAAAAAACTTTTCATACATTCATTGTGACAGGTTCTCTCCCTTGCTCTCCACCAGGTCCTAAACTCAGTAATCTCAAGACAGAAAATCCTAACTTCCAAGTTTCAGATACAGCTTCAGTATTTTGTGGTATCCTTTCCTCTCTCACATAGAAAAATGCATTTCCTACACTCCCCCAAACCTGAACTGCAATATTAAGATCTCTCCATCTACCTACTTTTGTCAGAACCTTCAATACATACTATGGCCTCACCAAACTAGAAAGTACAAAAGCCAGGAACATTTTGCCATCTTATCAAAGGGATGTGCTTGGCCAGAGATGAGAGAGCAGCTAGTGTCTGTACAGGAGCTAACGTTAACAATAAATTCACTTTCCAAGAGCCATTCACATCTTTATACATGAAATATTTTATGAAACCAAAAACAAGTTCTCTTCTAAAGAGTTTAGAAGATTATTATTCTGCTATCCTAACAAAGGATCCAAATGTGGGGACTCAAGAGACTGTACATTATCACTTTGAAAGAAGACAAGACTCCGCTGGAAAGATGACCCAGTCAGAGCTATTTGTCCTTCATACAAAGTCCAGTGATTGAACTGGCATCAAAGCAGCAGGAAGGAACAAACCCTTGTTTAACACTGCACTAGCTGTGGGTGTGAGGACTATCAGTCACTTGAACTACCCACAATCCAGGAAATCACAAAGTGGCACATATGACTGCTGTACTCACTCAGAGCTTACAAACTCCTCTGCTCGTCAGCAACCTGCTGACTCCTTCCCCCCCTCCCTTACCCTAGAATTGGCATGCGACTACAAAGCAATCTTTATTTATAAAGAGGGTGGTAGAGGGAAAGGGAAACTAAGTCACTTCCTTCAAAGCTTTTTTTTTTTAAATAGCTCCAATATAGTAAAAACAAACCACGAGGCAAAACAAATGCAAATAACGAAGAAAACGGGGCCTGTGGGTCAGTATCAGAACCGTCTCAGCTCTTCTCTCTTCAGCTTGACTCTGTAGACACAACACTGTAGAATATATTAAAAAAATAACAAAATTAACACTGCAGTCAGTCTAGAGATTTAAAGCATGGGATCACTCAGTAATTTTTAAAGCTCATCTATTTCGGTCATAAAAACTCAAATCCATACTCTTAATTTAAATACTTTATGTCTAATCAATGCATCATACTGCAGTGTAAGCTAACCACACTGCCATGCTAGCATGAGGGTGGACAGCAGAAATAGTAGTGTTCAGTCATTATTAACATCATTTAGAAACTGCTTTGCCACATCAAACTTCCAGCTGACTCTCTGCATCTTCTCTTACATGTTTCCTTCCCCTCACAAGTTAACAAATTCAGCACAGTAGCTGAACCATCAAGAGAAATGGAGGATATTAAATTAAAATCAAAGAGCAGAATCTCAATCATTCAATTTCTTCTGCCCTCATCAGCATGTGGCAGGGAGTGCTGCAGAGGAAGAAGTGCTTAGCGTGGTGAAAAGGAAGACTGGAACCCGGTGTTTATTTGCATTCCTTCACCCGAAATTGTGATTTCTGGGGGCTCTGGCTAGTCACTTAAGATGCTGAATGTTTTACTTGAAACTGTAGAGGATGTTCAAAAGTGTGAACTCAAAAAATAAACACAGCAGCTAGGAGGAAGGTGGTGTCCATGTAGATGACTGATGGGATGAGAGGATGAAGCAAGAGGAGCAGCTTTCAAGAAGCAGTCACACCCAAATCTCCTTTGGAGTTGCAGCACATGGCAAGGTATCTACAAAATAAAAAAGTCCCCCCCAGATGCAAAGGGACCCGGTAGGAACCCAGTAGTGCAAAGGACACCTTTATTGAGACTTGCTCATGCTTTCCAGTACAGCAAAGCAGCTTTGGAGCATACCAGCATGGTGACAAGCTGGCAGAAGCAGTTCCATCCTCTGAGGACCACAAGGTCAAAGAAGCCACTGGCTGATGAAGTCACAGGGAACACCTCTGCTTCAAAGGGACTGCCTCAAGACAGATCCTATGACAAAGAGCAAAACCCCTTGACACTGCTTCCCATGAAGGAAGCTGCACCACAAAACCAAAGGCTGTAAAACACTTCTCCAAAGGCTGGAGGGCACTGCAATGCAAAGGAGGGCATTTATTTGGGAAATAGCACCACCTGGTGACTCCTGGTACTAAGGGAGGAGGGAATGAGACAACGTGGCCATAATAGGAAGAAAGAAGCGCTGGCTTAAATGCTCAAGTGAGTTGGGAAACAAGAGCCTAGGTAGGGAGGGATGAAGATGACCCAGTAGAGTTGCAAGAACTAGATACGTGGGACAGACAGACAGACGAGTGCCTGAGCACCTTCCCTCAGAAACATAGCCATCTCTCATTGCTGTTGTCACCAAGGGACCACTGCACAGCAATCAGCTGTGTGAACGTAGCAAGGGCATCTGGAAAGGTTCTCCATATCCCATGGATAAACTGCTGCATTAAACAAGATACTGCAAAGTACAATTGTTGAACAAAATATCAACCTGAGGGATTTTTACTTGCTCATTTTCAGGAGATCTGTGGCTGTAGGAATTTACAGAGCCTCTACCACCCAAATAAGATTCATGCTTTTTCACTATTTGCCCTCTACTCATCTCCAAATCATAGGATCCTCTTGACCAAAGCATAACAGAGAGAAGCAGGTAGATTTACCCTAACAGATGTCCTGAAAATAGTAAGAAAATGTAACATCTCACACTTTCATACACTGTTCCACCTCTTCGCTCTACCACCCTAGTTCACCTAACAGCCTCTCCCTGTTGCTGTTCTGCTGACTTCCCAGCTCAGCGCCACCACAGAGAGTCAAATATGATCATTTCCGTGTTTACCACTTCATCTTTCAGGTGAGGAAGTGAAAACAGAGTCCCAGTTTACCACTGGAAATTTCCTATGGTGGTGATCGCCATTCAACACCTCCCTCAGCTAAGAAGGAGCCAAGTGCGAGCCTAGAAGATCTCTTGAGCATGTGAGATCTCATCAGGGAGAAGCTATATAAAGCTGAAGTAAAACAAACGGGAAAAAAAGTCCTGTTCTAAAGCCTATGTATTTAACTGAGCATGATATCCAGCAACTCAAATTATTTTCTGGACAAACTTGGGAGACCTTTAACATTCACACACCGACATCCTTTTCCTACTTACTCTCCCTCTAAACATACATTTGATATACTGCTCTTCACACAGAAATTCCTATTAAAATACAGTAAACCTTTGTGAGTAACACCTGCTGAAGAATTCAGATAATTAGCCCTCAACTTGAAAAAAAGGGATAGGTGTACAAGTTACTGTACCTCCCATTTTCAATGATAGTAAGTGGTGATTGCAGGCTGTTCTCTCTACAGGCCACATGCACATTTACCAGCATAACAATCTGGTCAAATATCATTCATCATCATTGTGCAATGCAGTGATGAGAGAAACTAAACTCAGTTTTTAGACTAAAGACAAATAACCTGAGGCTTTCATAATTCAGTAAATACATTAGGCAACAGCATCCTAACAAATGTTTTTGAGTATAGTTTGGCAACAAAAAATGAGATGAAAATTCTGTGTTGTTCTTCCCAAAACAAATTCTTTTCTTAAGTGAACCTTCCCTGCACATGTTTGGAAAGTTTGAGCTGCTACAAATAACTGTATGACAAGGGGAAAGTCTTTGACCCAAATTGCTGTTTCACACAAGTCCAAGAGACCGCCTCTTCTGCTGACAAGTCCTACCACTAAAGCCACAATCTCAAAATACAGGCTTGTTAATATACCTTACTAAATAAAGAAAAAAAGGATATACTTTCCCCCTATAGAGGTATTTTCAAATCCTCCAGTTAGCCTGGAGTCAATAATCCAATCCAAGCATTTATAGTTTTGTATTACAGATTGCTCACAAATCCCAGTCTGGATAAAAACAGCTTGCTTTACTGCTCAAATACATTAGTTCAATTTCTCCTACTAAAAGAAGGCAGCAACTCTTATGCAATCAAATTTATGCACAGTTTGGTACAGTATTTGAGGAAATGGCTCTTGGTATTCAGCTTACTATTTCAGTAATATTTATATTGTCAAGCAGTTGCCTGGAAAATTTTTAAGAGGGCTGAATTCCCTTCAAGCTTGCCCATCCAAGCTCAGCAAGCAATGCTTAGACATTCCTCCCCCAGTTTGTTACCAGGTCACTTGCAACTTATTACTGTATTTAATATTTAAAGAGGAAGAAGAAAGCCACACATATTATGAGTGCTAGCTGAAACACCAGTTGAAACTTCAACTCTGGAGAAAAGACGACCTATCTTGCATCAGTGTGTGACAGTGAGGAAGGTGGCACAGTTTCAGGGTGCAGCTATATAAAGACATTTCCCCTAACAAATGGAAACCAGCGTCACAGCTGCAGATCTTTGTTTTGAGTTAGTGGAGTCCTAGCAAGTGACACAGTACCCAAGAACTACCAGAAGCAAAAAAAAAAAAAAACAACTTGCCCTCATACGCCTGCTCTGCCCCATGCTTCCCCCGCACATGTTGAAACCATGCCATCTGTGACAACCAACAGAATCTTTACATTGGCCAAATACCAGAACTCTGACAAAGTATCTCCATCTGCTTACCAGTTCTTTTCAAGCTGATGCACCCAGCATCTGTAAAGTCAGGAATCTCTCATGGTCAGCAGTCTAAAGGTTGCTCAGTTGGCAATGGCATCTCCTTTATCCAGGATGCCCATACAGTTCCCCATCCCACCCACGGTCTTTGGAAACCTTTATTTGTAACAAAGCATGCCTTCCCTCTGGGCATCAAGAGATGAGAGTTTAGTTAGAGATTTACTGAAATCTGCCATTATTTGTTACAAGTTAAATCCTTGAAATCAGGTGTTTTCATTTCCTAAATTGATGTGCAGGACTGGGAATGGACAATGGGATGTTTGCATAAACCTAAACATGTTAGGATTTTTTCAAACAATTATGTTTGGATCACTCAGATTAATTGTGGTTTCACCCTCATCTCATCTATTCTCTGGTCCTGAAGCTCTCCCTAATATGACAGACATCACCACTTACTTTAAATAGCGTCATATAAGGACCCACCTGGTGCATGTCCCTTTGTCACTCACAGAAGTAAACAGAAGAGATAATAGCAAGCACAGCATAGTAAAACCCAGGGCTGAGATTTTTACCTGTGGATTTATTGTGTGAGATGCTGTGAACTTACTGAGGGCAAAGCTATCTGCACCAAGCAGGATAATAAATCAAAGACTTCATCAGCAGAAGGCTGTATCCTTTAAGCAGCTGGTTTCCTGAATGTTTTCACATTCCACTGATTTTCAACTTGACATCTCCCAAAGCTGGTACCACTACTGCCATGGAATTCTGTTTTTTGTTGTTGTTGTTTTTTGGAAAAGCCCTTTAAATGAGCAGAAGCAGTTTTTGTTGCTGTTATCATTAATGCACCTTCCTCTCTCCACCACAAAAGTAACTAAGAGATAAGCATTTAACTTTTCTCTGCGAGTCAGTTATAAGTGCTGATAATCCTGGCCAACTTTTCCCACTTCTTCTCTCAGAAACTGCAATTCAACCACAACGGCCAAAAGCACACAAGCACAGCAACCCTCAGTTGAAAACACACAGGAACATTTCAAATGGCTGCGCTAAACCACAAAGTTCAGTATAAGCAGAACTTGGGAGACAAGAATAGCTGGGTACTGGTGCAGCCTGCATGCTCAGGACCATGCAGGATGGAGCCCACAGTTGCCACTGCCCACAGACAAAGCAGAATGACAGACAAAGGGACTCTGTATGATATCTCAAGCGGCCCATAAAAATCTTACTGGACTTTCCCTTTCAGCTACCCAACCTACACCGGGGGCATTCTTGACTAGCCAAAAGGTACTGCTCAATTTAATACAATATAAACAACAATTCTGTGGGTTCAGTGGGAAAAAAAATTTTTGAAACACAAATGAAACAAAGCTAACTAAGTCAAAGTTACATCTACCCAAAAAAAAAAAAAAGGAAACTGGAGGCTGAGATAAAGGAAGAAGTAGCTGGGTTTTTCACCCCACATTTTTTTGTTTGCTCTGCATGACTTTGTTTCCCTACTTCCAGCTTCTCTTTCCCTCACCCATTCTCAGATTTTACTGTCTGTGTTCCTCATTCTCCTCTGCCTAGTCCTTTACAACTCTTCTGGTCTACAAGCCCCCAACATTCTTCTCTCATGCATTACACCAGCCTAAAGGAAAACACAAACCTAGTCACAACATTCCCAATCAACTAAAATGCCTAGTCAACTAAAGCAGCGCCCTCCACAGTTTAGCATATCCTGAAAGCCAAGCAGAGGAAAAACTGAGCTACTGCATCTGCTTGTAATGTTAAAATAACACAGGTCTTGAGCCATTTCTGTCACTTCAGATACCTAATTAACACAGACTTTTTTCTGTTTATCCTCCACATAGCACTGCATTCAGCTATCTAAGCATGTGCAGAGCTTTAAGAATGGAAATCAATTCAGCCTGTTCAGCTAAGGCTGAAGGATGCACCCCAATATACTGCTGAAGAGAGATTAGCCCAGTGCTTTGAATTCAACGTGCTCTTCACAAGGTCTTCACTCAAATTAGGGCTTCTGTAACATTAATACTGATGAAAGATTATGTTACCTGGTTTTATAAAGCTGGCATTTTTGTTGCTTAAAACATGCTCCAGATGCTTGTCAAGTATGCTATTAAGGACACCTCGGAGGGGGAAAAAGACAAAATTTAGAAGATCATTAGCACAAATTATACTGTGTTGCAGGAGTCATAACAGTTCACGAGACTAAACTGGGACTAACTGCTTAATTTCTTCATTGATGTTCAAGCAAACAGACAAAAACAACACAAGATTTTTGCTGAATTGTCCACAAGAATGGTATTTTTAAAAAAGCTGACTTAAGGGATAAGGCTAGAGAAACCCTTGTTTGTAGGATAATCAGTTCTCGAGTGTGCTAACAGTAAGATTATCATCATAGTAATTGCAAAAGTTGAAATCAACATGGGATACACACCATGAAAGGCTTGTGGCCTGGGAGTGGTTGGAAGCTTCCAGTTCATATCACCTTTAACAAGATACACTGGAAGGGCTGATTTTCTGACACTTGAAATACACCTACTTATATTTAGTTCAGTTAAAAAAAAGGAGGAAAAGAACTTCCTATTCAATAAAAGGAATGCATTCTTTCTCACTTCCCAAATCCCTCCAGGAGTTAACCAGTTGACAGATTCATCCAGCCACAGTGAGGAAGTGTGCCTTTGTGCACTGCTAGCAGTGTCTGTCAGTCAGTGACAGTTCCCTTAAATTAACAAATGCTATCTTAAACAAACAATCATAATATTTGCTTCCACAGATGGTAGAAACTACTTGAGATTAAAGTTGTGACTGCACATGGACAAACACCTCAAATATCTCAGTTTCAATATGCTTCTAACTCCTGAACTACTAACCATAGTGATCATGTGTTTTCTCTCCTTTAAATCAAGAAGCTAAAAACACATTCAAGTCTCAAGGGCCAAACTGAGCCTAGGTATAATCCCACGCTGCATTCAAGTGAGTGCTCACTGGTATGATCTTCATATCATACCACAGAAGCCCAGTGATCTCCACTACAGCTGCCCTTCATTGGCATAACCAAATGTTGACCAAACACCTAAGGACTCCTCTTCTGCCACTGAATTCCCAGTATCTGAATCAAAAGGAAGAAAAAGGCATGTCTGAAGAATATACACAAGATACAAGAACATAAAGGAGATACAAGCTACCAACAGGGCTACAAAGATGGTGAAGGGCCCAGAGGGCAGGATGTATGAGGAGCATCTGAGGTCCCTCGGTTTGCTCAGCCCAGAGCTGAAGAGCTGAGGGGAGGCCTCATGGCAGCTGCAGCTCCTCACAGGGAGCAGAGGGGCAGCGCTGAGCTCTGCTCTCTAGTGACAGCGACGGGGCCAGAGGGAACAGCACAGGGCTGTGACATGGAGGTTGGTTGTTAGGAAGAGGTTCTCCACCTGAGGGTAGTGGTCAGGCCCCAGAACAGGCTCCCCAGAGCAGTGATCGTGGCACTGAGCTGATGAAGTTCAAGGAGCATTTGTACACTGCTCTCAGACATAGGGATTGAATTCTGGGTGGCCCTGTGTGGAGCCAGGAGTTGGACTCAATGATTCTTGTAAGCCTCTTCCAAGTCAGGATACTCTGTGGTTCTATGAGTCCATGACTACAAGCATAAGATAGAGAAGGTTAGAGTTACCCCAATGCATGTTGCTGGCCACCAGTAAGCATGGAAGGGTATGCGAGTGACTTCAGATCTGTCCCACCACTCTGCAACATAGCTTTGTTGGAGAATTGTTAGATCCCATCTATACTTGAGCTTTGTTGGTTCCAGAATGAAACAGGCAAAAATAAATCAAAATTAAGCCTACTTTAGGAAGCTCTTCTAACTCTGCCTCTGTAGACAGGCTCTAAAGTAAAGGAAAATCTGCCTCAGGCAATGCCAACTACAGGTAAGCCCATGCAGAAGGCTGATACTTATCATTCTAAAAGATCGCTCTGACAACGTTTATAGTCCACATCGGTTGTGCACAGCGGAGTAACCAGTCCAGCCGGGAGATTCAGTGACGTCAGCCACATCCTGTCACCCTGCTGACACGCAGGAAATGATCACTTCGGGACACGAAGCATTCAGGAGCTGGATCTCATGCACGTGTGCTTCCACGTGTTTCACAAACAAGACCTTACTCTGCTCAAAACAGAGAGCACAAGACCAAAAAGACTACCCTATCCTCCAAAAAAACATCAAAACCGCACACTAGAATTTATGTTTAAAAATAGCCACATGGAAATAAAAACATTTGTTCCACTGACTGCTGTTCAGCTTTCATTAGTGGCTCTGCAAGCCTGGAGACTGTAAATTATAACGCTGGCATTTGCTTACACAAGACAGTGTGCTGAAGCATCCCGTCGTTCATGTGCACTGACGGCTTGCAAAAGCTTCTGCTTTCCTGCCTGTGGTAGTGTCCAAACTTAGGGGCACAGCAAGCCCCGACAGGGAGCAGAGCACTGAGCTTGCTCTACCCAAACAACAAGCAGGGCATGATCCAATCAAGCAGCATGATTAGTGCTGAATGGAGGTGAAGGTTGTTTTTTTTTTTTTTGCAAATATCCAAAGGTAGTGAAAGAGGTGAAGGGGGCAGGGGGAAGTAGACTGGCTTAAACCTGCTGCAAAGTTGAGTAGGCTCAGCAGTTAGAAATACGCAGGGGAGACCTCATTGCTCTCTACAACTACAGCAGGGGCTGGTCTCTTCTCCTAGGTAACTAGTGTTAGGATAAGAGGTAATGAATGGCCTTAAGTCCCATTAGGGAGATTCAGGCTGGATATTAGGAAAAACATCTTCTCAGAATGGTGAGGCACAGGCTGCCCAGGGAGGTGGCAGAGTCACCATCCCTGGAGGTGCTCAAGAACTGTGTGGATGTGGCACTGAAGGACTTGGTTAGTGGGCATGGTGTGATGGGCTGATGGTTGGACTAGGTGATCTTAGTGGTCTTTTCCAGCCTTAATGATTTTATGTGTATATGGAGAAGAGTAGACTGAACTCATAGCAGCTTTCAAAGGGAAAGTCCATCAGAAAAAGAAACCTCAAGCAAATAGGAAGCTACCTTCCTTCGCCTCCTTCCTCAGAAGGCAGGGCCAGCTCTGGCCACAAAGTGGGGAGCTTCCACCACACACAGGGGGCTGCGGTCTCCATTCCCCTGCCAGCTGCTGTGGGCCTGGTTCCTACACCAGACCACAGACCTAAAGTGCCTGCGTAGCACACTGCCTATCTTACCCAGGCAAACACATTTGTTCCCTGCAGGAATCCAGTCAGGATCCAATGTGCCAATCAGGGTGAAAACTCCCTGTCTTCCACCAGCATTCCCTACCCTTTTGGAGGAATCTGTGGTTATCTACCTGCTGAGCATTGCCTGGCCTCAGAAACAGCTCTGGGAAACACAAGCAAAGGAACTACCACACCTCCAGACAGAGGTAGAGATGATGACCAAGAAGTCACACCACAATCTCACACTGCCCATTATCAGAGATTGAGATATGGTCATCGGAGCCAATAGCAAGAAACAAGCTGCCTCACACTCAGCTTGTTTTCTGAGAATATGGCATAGCCTGGAAATACATGCTCAAAAACCAGATCCTGTAGGGTCTTCCAACCTTGAAGACTGGGGAGGTGGTATTTGGAAGAGGGAGCAGAAGTGAAGCAAAAAGAAAAGGCAGATGCCTGAAATCACCTAGAGCAGAGCCTATGGTTGCCTCTCTGCAAATGCTCCTCACAACAAGGAGATGTAGAAATAATACTATTCATCCAACCTGTACACTTGCAGAGTCTACAGACTCCACATATTCTCATCAGATACAGTTTACCACTAGCAAAATTCACCAGCACTGTAATTTCTATACACATGCAAAAGCTCTGCAGATTCAGGGGTATTTGTCCGGGATCAGCACAGCTACTGCCTGTTCTGCCACTTCCCTAAATTGGATTTGAATTGCAATAAACAGTAACAACAAAGCAAGCTACTGCTGTAGAAACAAGTCTTACTATCAACACAAATCTCAGAAAACAGACTTTAAATGTAAATTAAAAAAACAGAACAAGTGTGTTTTTTCCCCCCTCCACATCTCTTGCACAGTTTGTGACTGCTTCACACGCTGCCTCAGCACTACTTGAGTAAGGAGGGTGAACACTGCACTCAGTCTTTAAAAAAATTGAGCTTACTACCAATTCAACTTCCTTATTTTGGTAGAAATAATTTGCTTTTCTCTGAATTACTGTGAAACAAGAAGTTTCACAGCTTTTCAGCCAATATTAGGAAAGCAAAAAGAGAGACAGAAGCTAGGAGCTGGGAAAGCCTGAAAAAGAAATAAATACAATTTGTCAGACAGCAAAATGACAGCCTACATGCGATTCATGGACAACAGCCACATCAGGATGGCAACATCTCATTAAACAAGCAAGTCAAAACCAGGGGATCAGAGCTGAGGAATGATGCACAGGTGATAGGAGCTGGTTGCATGCTGTCCTCTCCAACAGCAGACCACAGGGAATTCTTTTTCTGCCTAGTTTATTAGTGACTAAAAGCTTCCCATTTGGACACTTTGCAACTATTGAAAATAAAGCCTGTTTTCAGTTCTGCCTTCTGCTACTTCAGATCTCCTCCATAACCACCAGCCTGGTTGAGTTGCTGTACACGAAAGCAGAATTTGTCCTCCACATTTATCTTTCCCTAGAAAGATATTCAGGTTGTAACACAGTTTACTCATTTTTCTAAGCAATTCCACTCAAAATTTTGGAAGATTCAACAAAATAAATGTTTGGAAATACATCAGGAAAGCAGTAAGGCCAAGTTCAATATGAAAACTTGAATTCCATTCCTCCGCGGCTCTACATGATTAATGGTTTACCTACATATTTAGTGTCAGCACTGCAGAAACCTGATTGTGCCATTTAAACAAATCTTATAATTTAATAGGAAAAAATACAGAACATAATTGTTTATAGATACAAAAGGCATTTCTCACTTGCTATGTAATTTGATTTTTTGTGATTTTTTTCCCCTCTAAACAAAATAGCCTAGTGTTCTTCAGTGCCCTGGTAGACTGTTCTTTTGAATGGCAGGGTAAGGGAATGGAACATGGAAGCACCATGAGTTCACTTAAGTGAAGACTTCAGAGTACACTTCACCAGGTTTCCCAAGAAAACAGGACACATGCAGTCATACTAACACTGCATGCCTGGCCACCTGCCTTTCGGTTCCTCTATGAGTTAAAATCATTGCCCAGCTGAGCACACATTCTGATATGGGGCTAGAATTTCCAAGACTTGCAGCCACTTTTGTCTTCTGCACTACTCTGCAGCTCACATTTTAGAGTCAAATGAGAAATAAAACTGTCGACTTTTACAAACACTAACACAAACCAAAAGATTCTCAGTCATTCACATTCCATATAATTGCTACTTACAAGAGCGGGTACTTAAACTTCTTACTGGAAGGTCTAATGTGTCTATGAGTTCTGCTGAAGGAATTCGTTCTGCATCAAGCTCAATCCAGGTCCTTACATTATCATAACATCATGATAGGAAAAAGATTTTTATCCTCAAGAAAACTACTATTATTTTCTCAGTGACTTTAAATACCAAACAACTCTGTGCTCTGTTCCACACTCCACATAGACACCTCACACCAAGGTGCGGGACATCAACAAAGGTAACAAACTGTTCTCCATAGCTGGCCTTTGGGATCCAGTGGTGGAGAAACCCCCAAGGAGACCTCCTCCTCCACAGAGGAGATGGTACTCTACTTATAGGCTTCAGCTCACCAGCTGCAGGCAGCATTTGAAGACTATGCACTAGCAGAAAGCGTCTTCCAACAAGCAAGGAAGTAGAAACACAAACAAATTGATGAAAAAATGAAGTCTTATGCAAGGAGATTTAGGCGCTATGTTTGGAAAAAACTTTTTACAGTAAGCACATATAAGCTTTGGAAAATAGCCCTGGGGAGAACAGAAACCTTTGTCACAAGGTTTTAAAGCAAATATGTGTCAGGAAAGCTTTAAGTGGAGCTTTAGAATCAAGGAATGTCCTCTAAGTCTCTTCCAGTCCTAACTCCTCTGGTCCTGTGATGAACAGTCAGAACATAAAAATGTAGTAAACAAAACCCAAAAGGAAGGCAGCAATGGAAGTCACTTCAGATGATCATTGGCAAGCCACCTCCCAAAGCCTCTCTGAAGAGCTGTCAAAGTTTCCTTGGGAAGTGACAAAGACAAGAAATTTTGCCTCGGCCCTAGACCTGGAAACATCTGCCGTAGCTGCCACACACATCTATGTCAGGCCTTGGCAGAGGGCCACGAATCACTCCTCCACCTGCCTGAAAACTACATCAGCAGCCACAGCCCCATTAGGGCACCTGAATGCCATTCCCACCAGCCACACTTCAACACAGAAAGAGCATATTTGGCCCCTTCACCCCATGCTCCTTTGGTCCCTTGGGAGGGTTTCCACTCAGGACAGAAAAATCAGTCAGGCCAAATGGGAGCTGCAATTCACTTCCCCTACACCACAGCTAAATCTTGCTCAGCACCAGAAACCACTAACATGGGGACAACTGATGTGAACAAACATGTCAGAGTGAGAGGCCAGGAGGAATTCGGGGTGATGTGCCAGGGCTTGGAGCAGATGCTCAAGCAGTTGCTTGTACTATGATGAAGGCATTCCACAGGTGGATACATCACTACCCAGCAGCAGTAATTTACCAGGTGAAGTAGTTCCAGAGCAGGCTTGAGGCCACTTGCACAGCAGCATACTCAGGATAGCTATAAAATTCTATCTGCTTACTCTTCCACCTGAGGCCGTGAAGCAGCAAGCAATTAGGCAGGCATCCTGCTCCTACCAGCCCAGAAGCAGGCAGAAACCACCTCAATTCAAAAAACACTGCTTTCCCAGATCCATGTATAACCAAGATCTACAACCAACAAAGCCTGCCTTCCAAATGACTCACACATGGCTTGATTTGCCCCCAAATTCCCCTTCATCACTCTCTTGCAAGTGTTTTCTTTCCATAAACCTCAGGACTACCCCCTTCTTGTGCCTGGCTCCAGGCTGCTCCAAATTCCTCCTATCATACCCACAGAGTTTTAAAAAACGCAAGCTAATTTTGAGGAAGAACGAGTGAAATGCAGACACCAAAATCCAAGTTTTGATAGGTTTACATTGAAAACAATGGGCCAGCTTCTCTCCTGTGCTGCAGCATGACCCGGGCAATGTGAGGTTTCCTCCAAGAGTCATTAACTTACTCCTTATCTCTGCTGCTAGGGCTCCAGGACAAATGTTGGTCCTGCAGCATGGCAATATGAGTGGGCAGCATGGAGCACAGCTCTTATTTCTCTGCTCTCCTCAGCCTCCCATTCACACCTTCTATAGCCAAGCTAGGCTTCAAGGTATGTAGAGATGCTGGCTTTGCCAACATTAAGCCAGCTGCAAGCTCCCCCTCACTCAGGAATGCTGAGCTGGCAGAAATAGCTGAAGTCCAGGCCCTTTGCACAGCTGAGGGCTGCAGACCATCAGGGTACCAGAGCAGAATGAACCAGTGACCCTCCTATCTAATTTGTTCAGAAGTGGAGAGCAAGACAGGTTTATAAAACAACTTAATCCTTAACTTCTAATGTGAATAAGAACTCATTTTAGGGCTTGGACATGTCAGACTTAACTGATTAGCAAGGGCTCTCCTAGATACAATATGGATCAACGTGCCAGGCCTAGGACTGATGGAGAAGACAGCTGTTAAGATTCCTCTAAGTAGATGCACAAACAAATTTTTGGGTTACTATCTAAAGATAAGTATCTAACTAAGCAGATCAGCTGACTGATGACTGCAGTTGTTCACACAGACAGGCAATTTCCCTGTTTTAGGAGTCTGAACTTCATGAGGGGATTTTACATATGAAGGATTCCTTACTTCTGAAAAGCTAGAGCATGAACCTCCATGCCAAATGAGATGCTTGGGATCAGAAGAGACAGTTTTCTAGAATTATACCCTATTAAAACTCAGGAAAGAACATCCCTCTAATCATTAGATACTAAGAAAATATAGCTACAGATACTTACACCTTCCTGAGGGTTTCAACTGCCATTTTAATGAATCTACAGAGTAATTGCATACTCCTAGGAACATAGAGTTGCATTATAGCTTTCTTCCCTTGCTCTTAAAGAAGTAAACAACTGCCCTGCAAAACCTCCAGTACACGTCAATGTTACAAAACAGTAACAAGCAGTGGGCAAGAGGAATGTCATTTCAGAGGACACTTCATCTCTATGAAATTAGAGGATTTTCTACTGGGGGATAAAAAAATAAAGACATATCCACATGTTCTACCACAGGCTCCTCAGGCTTGTCTAAACCACATTTATTTTGTCTCTGTGCCATTTTAAAAGCTGAAGGCGGGAATTCTCATCAAGAAAAGAGGAATGGTCATTGCCAAATGCTTTGGGTTGAACTCCCCTTGCCCTGGCACCACATCCTGGCACCTCCTCAGGGCAAAGTACCCACACCATCCAGACTAAGGGTCAACACAAACCACAGGGAGCAGGAGGGACGGCAGTAGTTTGTTTTCCAGATGTTCAGCTCACTCGTGTTACGTGAAAGAATTCACTCCAAGTTTTCTTCTTCATGTAGTTCCCTGAACGTTTACGGAGATACGCCGCTGAAAGCTGCCTAACTTGCATCCCATACGTTGGAGATCACAGAATCATTCAGCTTGGAAAAGACCACTAAGATTAGCAAGTCCAGCCATCAGTCCACGACCACCAAAGCAAGCAGCAGTGCTCAGCTGGCAGCTGTTGGAGGAGTGGGCTTGCCCCACAGGGTCTGTCACCCCATGAGCACGCTTGGACGCACAGCTCCCTCCGTGCAGGGCAGAGCGGGGGCAGGCGGAGCCAAACTGCACAGCTAAGCACATTGCTGCTCCAAACGTTAAACACGCACGCACGCACACACACACACAAGAAAAAAAAGTGAAAGACGAGACAAAAGTTACAAGAAAGACATTCCTGTGAGGAGACGAGCGAAAGACGTTTCAAAATAAACCCACGCGAGCCCCTAAGCTCAGCACTCCGCGAGTATCGGGGCCGAGGGGCTCGCACCACGCGGGGCCGCGTCCCGGTGGGGTCGGGCCGCTGCCGCCGCCGCATCCCGCGCTCCTCCGCCTCCCGTCGCCCCGGCCCCATGGTGGCTCCAGCGACAAGCCGGGGGCTCCGGGTCCCTCCCTTAAAGAGCTTCCTCTTTTTAAAAGAAGTTCAAAACTAACAAAAATTCAGAATAAACTAAAGAAGAGGAAAGCCCCCTCGCCCCCCAGAGGCTGTCGAGTAGAGGAATTCACTCCGCCGAGCCGCCCGCCAGCCCCCGGACGGGCCCGCGGGAAGAGGGGCGGCAAATCTGTCCCTTTTCGCCTTCCACCAGCCGAGGAAGAGAGAAGCCCCCCGGCGCCCGCCCAGTCCCCGCCGCTACTCACTCCAAGCAGACACACTTTCAGCTCGCGTATCGCCATCATCTGCCCGGGGCCCGGCCGCTCCGCATCGCCCAGCGCCGCCGCCGCTCCGCACTGCCCCGCCGCGGCACCGAGCGCCGGGCCGCCCCCGCCGCGGTCACATGCGGCCCCGCCTCGGCGCTGCCCCGGGGCCGTGCCGACTCAGCTGCGGGCCGCTACCGGGATCTGCCTGCGGGTTTGTGCGCGCAAAAAGGAGACGAAAGGCCAACTCTGCTTTTACACAGCCCTGGTAGTAACCATTCGTGTTTTGATTCAGTCAGTCTCTGGGCTGCGTCCCACACGCAGGAAAGTAATGATTAATAACGATTTGCAGCTGCCAACCCCTCTCACTGATCTCAGAGGTGTCAAGAGATCTTGACACCTCTGAGATCAGTGAGAGGGGTTGGCAGATCACCCCCTCTATTCCTGGTAGCCAAATCTAGGGCTTATGGAAAGCACCTGCATGCTATAGCCGTGGAAAAGCAGAAGAGGGTTGTGTCTGTTCAGGGAGTTGTCTGTCAGGGGATGTAAATCACAGAGAAGAAAGAGATCAAAGGAATCATAAAATGTTGAAGGTTGGAAAAGACCACTAAGATCACATAGTGCAACCCTCAACCTGCCCCCACTGTGCCCACTAGCCACATCCCTCAATGCCACATCCACACAGTTCTTGAACACCTTCAGGGTTGGTGACCCCACCACCTCCCTGGGCAGGAGAGGCCCATCACAGAGGCTCTCAGTGTTTCATGTTTTATTTTCAGGAGAGTTTAGCAAAGAGAAAGAAAACACAGTGGGTTTTCAGGCAATCCATACAGAATGTTTCTAGTGTTCTATCTACAACAGCTTCTCTGAAAGTAATGCCTCCTATTTTATTATGTTGACCCAAGACATCAGAAGTGGATATTGGTGGTACAGCAGTAGAAGTTGAACTTTCTCACCAATATGGGATGATGTAATCTGACATAGAAGTCTGTATGAAGCAAAGGGGTGGAACTGAATTCCTCCATGTGGAAAAAAATTGAACCCATGGACAATGCATCAGTGCTTGCTGAACATCGATGGAGACCGAACAGTGGATGTGAACACCATGAGGTGGTGGGTGGTGCACTTCAGCAGAGGAGGATGCACGGACAGAAGGTAGGAAGCTCCAAGTCTTTATACCAGCCAACTCCACCCTTTTTTTCAGTTGTAGGCCTGGGTTAAATGCTGCCCCTATGACCTTCATTCAGACTTTTCCACTGCCAAGGGACTGAAATTCACATATAGGGTAATGATTCAGGATCATCTTTTGCAAAAATTCATTTTTCGGTCCCATCTTTAAACATTTCTATGTGTTCCACGTATCCTAATGGTTATCTATCCCTTTTGTTTGGCACAGGTTTTGTAATTCTTGGAATTTGGGAATTTTGCTTTTTTGTGTGTGAGATGTTATTCTAGCTGAGTTAATTTCAGGAAGATATAAGGAAAGAAAGAAAGAAAGAAAGAGAGAAAGAAAGAGAGAAAAAAAAAAGAAAGAAAGAGAGAGGGAGAGAGGAAGATTAGAAGATTCCTCAAAATCAGGGAGATAGGAAGAGAGAACAACAACAATACAAACAGACATGTGCTCAAGTTTTAAAAAAAGCTAATGACATTCCTTCTTCCAGGAACTGGCATAATCCTTGTGTTTGTCTGCATGCAAGGAGTTGTGGTCAGGAAAACATTTTTGAGGAATTGGTCATGTTTCAGTGTTTTCAAATGGCTGGTTAAAAGCAAACGAAAACAAGCCTCTGCATCCCAAAGGTTTTCTTTTTTCTTTTTTTTTTTCCTTTGATACTCTTTTTCAAGTAATAATTATAAGTTTTGAAACAACAATTTACCTCACTTCTATCAACCCAATTGTGTTTAACTTTTGGGAAATACAGCAGCTTTTTTTTATTTTCAAGTAAGCTGTTCTCTCCTCTGAAATCAAAGAATCATAGAACCATAGAATCATTTGAATTGGAAGGGACCTTTAAAGGTCATCCGTCCGCTGCAAAGAACAGGGACACCTACAGCAGAACAGATTGCTCAGAGCCCTGTCCAGCCTGACCTTGAGTATCTCCAGAGATGGGTCATCCACCTCCTCTCTGGGCAGCATCCACCTGTTCTCTGGGCAATTACTTGCTTCTGTTTCCCAAAAATGGTGGAGCCAGACCATCCTCTGTTATACTGTCATTTCATATCTATGCAATGGCACTGATCTCAGATTGATCTCATATCAGTCACTGCTGACCTATGATTAGTGTAAGAGGGAGCTCCTCAGAGCTGGGCTTAAGCCAGCGGGACACAGTCTAGCTCAAGGTGTTTTACAAGTGTGATAACAGCAAGGTTTCTACAGGCCTGTCTCTGGCTGGAAATACAAGTTAGTACTGGCTTCTGTGGGAGGGTAGGATTGATTCCCCATCCCTGGAGGCACTCAAGGCCAGGTTGGATAGGGCCCTGGGCAACTGAGCTGCTGGGTGGCAGCCCCACCCACAGCAGGATGTGCTGGATCCAACCGGAACCGGAGGGGCTTTGAGGACTCTTCCAACCAAAGCCATCCTATGATTCTATGAATCACCCTTCACTTTGTGGTCACTCAGGCTACTTTCTTTCAGTGTAATACCAGAGAGATAATGTGAAGAGACCCACTGAGGAACAGAAGGAAGAAAGCCCTCTAGTGAGATACAGAGGATTCAGGAAAACTTTGTTATTCTGCTGCTTGCAGCATTGCCCAGTTGGGAAACCTGGGTTAAGGTGTTAACAGCACTTCTTCCACTGTTGCATCTTCTTTGACTGAATTCTTGGAGCTGGAGGAGCAGTTTCCAGCCCAGAGCCTGCATCTTCTACAAAATCCTGTGGTTATGAAATGGCTAAAATTCTGGAAGTTTCTGCTTTCTCTTTGTTTGTTTACTTAAATTTAAGTTTGTTTGCTTAACTGCTTTATTTGTTTATTTTAAAAAATCAGAAAAAGGCTGTTCTGGCCAGGCTTAGTGAGGTACGCAAGACGTGAAAACTAAAGGAGGGGAATGGCCTGGCAGAACCTGGGGGCCTGATTCTGATTTCAGTCACACAGGTCTTCAACCACTGCAATTTTTTTTTTTAATTCTGTGGTGTTATTTCATTTTATTCCACATGAAAGAAGTAAATTATGCCCTTCATAGCCCACTGATTCCAATACTTATACCAGGAGGAGCTGCAGCTGCCTGTTACTCATTGTACTAAGGAGCTGCTTGATGTTTCAGCATCTCTTGTTTGTGGCATTTATAAGGTCCGGTCACTCACTCCTGAAGAGAAAATCCACTGGAAATGGTTAGAGTGGAGCAAACCTCTGCAAGATGCTACTTACAGCTGCACTGCCAATTACTTTGAAAAGCAGCATTACTCCTGTTGAAAAAACTGGGGTTTGCTTACTGGCTTGCTTACTGGCGTGCTTCTTGATGGACTTTCAAACAGATGTGCTGTTCCTAACATGGTAGGAGAGATTTCTCACAATGTAAGTGCACACTTATAAAGAGTCAAATTCACTCTGCTGATTTGCTGCTAATCCCCAGGGCAATTTCCTGTCGTTGGAGAATGCTAGTGAAAACTCGTACAAGTCTTGATCCTCAGCAACTCCAGCAGCATGGCCCAACTCAATGACAATACTACATTGTTCATAGTACTACATTGCTCCACTCCAATGGTTCTGTGTGGAAATAATCAAAAAAGCTTTTTTCTTAGACCTGAAAAATGGAAGGTGAGATACACCTTGAGAACACTACAAATACTACAGGCAAATAAGTCCCAAAGAATGGTAAGAAGTAGCTAAATTAAAATATAGATGCAAATTGGCTTCAGATCTATTCAGACTGGAAGTTAGGAGTAGGGCTTTTCAAGGCTTTGGACAATTTTTCTGATAGTACCTGTCAGAGCAACAAATGAAAATGAAAAACAAATTCATTTACAATTTATGTGAGAAGAAATTTCTGAGATGACCTGAAATAGCAAAAGTTAAGTCTCTGATATGATGAATTATTTGTCTATATTGCTAAGTATATTTGCCAGCCAGAACCAATTATTCATGTCTGGACATCAGGCGTGATGGATCACAAATGAATCAAGTTAGAGGTCTTTCTGCTGAGACTGAAATCACTGAAGTATTTCATTTAGTCCAGCAAAAGCCATCCAGCTGCTTCGGCCTGAATTCATGCTCTCAATTGCTGATGAAAGTTCCATATCTCAGTCTCTTTTTCTGTATGAATCCTACAGAAACATTTTTAGGAGCCAGTAATTTTGGATGAGTACTTTCTCATTTTGCATTCCATACAAAAATCTGCCTCATCATGCATGTATTTGCAATATAAACAGCAAAGTTGTTGTGACTGAACATCCAAATGCACAGCTCAAAACAGGGATCCCATGAGCTGCAGGCACCCAGGATTGCACTTTGTGATGTCTGTAGCTGCCAGTTTTGAGTGCATTTGGAAACTGCATCATGATGACTTGTAGGTCAGTCCATCAAGGTGACGAGACCTGTCTCAGTGTACTTTCTGTGGTGCTGACCTTGGTTTGCATTGTTCTTTTCATGCTTCTGTCATGGCTGATACTTGTTAGATGCTGCCCCAAAAGGGGGATGTAAGGATCAGCTTCTCCCAGTGAGATGCTCTCTGACTGGGATAATAATCGAGGAGGGAGCTTTTCTGGCACACAGCCTCCCAGATTGCAGGGATGCTGCGCAGCAGGACAGCAACAACTTCTTGCCTTCCATCTCATTGTAAGAGAAGCCCAGCAAGGGTCTCATGGTGAATTACAACTGGACTTAATGAATAAGAACGCTGTTTCCTTCCAGCAGTCTATTCCACAGTACAATAGTCTTATATAGAACATTATCGTATCTAGTGGCTAGCTTCACCCAGTTTACCACCATTAGCTTTGTATGGGGTGAAGGAGCCTGTGTTTACTACCAAATGAAAGGAGGCTATCCACAATTCTCCTTTTAATTAAGCTTAGCCTTGTAAAGTATGAAAAGAGTATTATACTAAGGCCAATGTTTTACTGTCCAGTAAGCAGGCTCCTATTGTGCATGTTGCCAAGTAGAGATAACGGGGCCCTTATGCAGTCAGAAATTTGTCCTGCCAAGTGGGCATCAGGTTTGTCTAAAGCATATACCCAGTGTGTATGTATGTGGGCACTGCCAGCCAGAGATCTGAACTTCACATTGATTTTTCCCATGAAATCCTAAGACAGAGAATGCATGTTGATAGGTGCTTCCCCTTTTTACAGAAGACCCAAAAGAGACCTCATCATTCAAATAAATAAATAAATAAATAAAATCTTGCAGCATGAACAGTACAGTTCCTAACATTTTTCTTTGTTTGTTTCTGCTATGAATAAAATGTTGGACTGTTTGAGTTTCAGTTTGAGTTTGGGGGTGTAAATTCTCCTCCCACCATCGACTTAAACAGTCCTGAGATGGGGAGGATATTTGATTTAAATTCCAAATCCCCTTTGGAATCTATATCCTTTACAAGGACAAATTAACCCCTACAGAAACTTGAAGTTTTGCAATGTTTTGGCCATGCTGACACAAATTATAATTATTGCTGTTCTGATGCTGGTGATTATCTTTTTAGGACAAGTACTTGTTTAATCCTTGTTTCAATTTCCATATATGTCAGTGGTAGAACTGCCTGATTATGAACTTCAGAATTTGCCTCCAACACAGATGATCTACATTTGTTCAAACTTAAAAATAAATGAGACATCTTACATTTTGTCTTGTACGTTTTTGTCTTGTAGTCTTTGCTACCCAGGGAAGTGGTGGAGTCACCATTCCCAAAGGTGTTCAAGAAATGTGTGGATGTGGCACTGAGGGACATGGTTAGTGGGCATGATGGAGATGGGCTGACAATTGGACTAGGTGATCTTGGAGGGCTTTTCCGACTATAATGGTTCCATGATTCTAAGTAAAATTGTATGACCAGAATCAATGCAGTGAGAGAGAGACTCCATACATTCTGAGCAAGTTTTGTTTTTTTTTTTTCTTGAATATTTAGTAATGAAATACTCTCTACAAGGTGGAAAGGAATGCACTATTTGATCAACAGCCTTATTTTTCTAATGAGAAACAACAGTATATTAATCTCTTCAAATAGGCAGCAACTTTTCAGGGCCCTGAGTGCATCAACAGATATCGGTTGCCCTGATGCAGCTAATAGCTGAGGCTGTTTTGAACAGCAGAAATTGAAAATGTGCACAATAAAGCATATTTTCTCAGTTCAGATTTGTGGTCATCCCTTTCAATCATTTTTCATGGTTTCTTTAAAGATAGATGCATCAGGTTCAAAGATTTTGCAGTGCATTGGGAGTCTGTAAATGTTATTATTCAGGGCAGTTAAATGCCAAGCAAAGTTCTATACTCTCTTTTATGGTATACAAACATACCTTCACCAAGTAGCAGTGGGTCAGGAAATCATGTGTCTCACTCTCACAGTTAGAAAATTGTTAAGAACTGATGAGAATGAGTGTAATAGAGCAATAACTGGAAAGAGAACTGGCACGAGTCATCTGCAGTAACAGTGTAATCAAAGTGAAGATCCACCTGCAGGACAGGCCTAGAGAGAAGCTAGCGCAGAATCTTTCTACAGATACCAGAAAGTTGATAAAATGGATCTGAAAATAGTTCAATCTGACACTATAAGGAAGACAAGTTATCATTTCGTTAAAACCCAGAAAGGAGTCAAAATCTTCATTTTTGTGTTAGGTCATATTTAAAAAGTTCTCTTCTTGATGGAGGTGTGAGTTTGAGATGGCTCTACCGTGGCCTACTCCCTTCAGTGAGTCCCAGGCCTAGAATGGAAGAGTGGCAGACAGCCCCTGGCCCAGTGGTCGTGCAGTCATTGCAAGTCGTAGTTTCCCTGAACAATTCAGACTTCTTTCAAACTAATTCTGTTCAGTGGACTTCTTGGCATGTGCCTTGGCTACAGCCCCTTCCGAGCAGATCAGGAACAGAGCATCCTGTGGGAATCCCCCCCTGATGCCTAGCATCTTCCCCCTGGGCACTTGGGTGACCTAAATCTCCGTGCTGGCTTGTGGTTCAGGATGAACAGCAGTCTGGCAAGACAGGAAATAGATCTGTGCAAATCACAGAGGATGTGTGAAGGGCAGTCCCAGAGCATTTGCACTGTGGATGGTGGATAAGTGGATTCAGAGATGGCTTTATCCTCTAGGAAGGGAAGGTGAACTACACTGTGCAACTAAAAGACGTGGTTCAGAATGCAGAGTTGGTTGGCTGTGTAACCCCATGGCATCAGCAAACTGAGAAGATCTGACCTACTCCAACATGGGCATGGGGATGTAAGCATCCCTCTGAGGGGACACTTGTTCTTGGATGGGTGACCCTGAAAAATAATCACAAATGGAAGGCTGGCTGCTCTGCCTACCTGGCACAAGGGAAGAAGTAAAATATGCAAGTAATCATGCTCAATGTGCACGTGCCATGTTAGTGGCATTGAAGGAGCAAAATGTGTTAAAAAAGGATGCAAAGATTTCTGAGGATAAGAACACACAAAGCCTATCTTAAAGAAACGTGTGCTGCTCCTCGTTCTATCTTCATGAAAACTCTTATCTCCAAATCAAAGAAACAAAATAAGTCTAACTGCTTGTTTTTTCAAGATAAGCCAAATTTTCATTGCCTCTCCTCTAACTTGCACTGGCATGCTGTACACTGCATGCTTTTGTGTCTGCTTACCAGAAGTTATCAGTAGATAAGCAATACGCATAAACTAGAGCTTTGAAAGTGAAAGGACTTTTCATTTCTCATCAAGTTCCAAATACCCTGAGGTTTTGTTCCTCAGCAGTTTTGAGAGTTATAGGTGGCATACACTAAGCAAGCACAGCCTCCTATTGCATCTATTTCTCATTGAGTCAAGTCACAAACTAAAATTGTCCCAGCATATTTAATCCAATTTAAATCCTAAAGTACATGTGAGTGAAAGGATGTAATGTATTATTTACAGCCAGTCCATTAGCCTAAGGGTTAATGGCATTCATGTCCATTAAAAAAAAAATAGTACTGTTGATAGGAAGTTTTGAGAACTAGACAGCATCTGTGAAATATTAATTCCCTATGCATAGGTCATCATGAAGAACAGCAGATTGCCCTTCCAAGTGAAAGGCAGAAAGTCCCCTGGAAACATTCTACCTGCACTGCTTCCTATGTTGAATATTTTCCAGCATTAGTGCTAGCATTTGTCTTCCTTTTAATCCTGGATAGCAGAGAGTTGACCTTGTCCCATTCTGCCCCTATTTTGTCAGAATATGAGTCTCTGCAAGATACTTCTCCTCTGCAGCACTCCTCATTAAACAGGATATCCACAACCATCCTTTAACTGGTTTTTCTTTTATTCCAGTAAGATGTCCCACCTCACAAATGCATGGGTTTTTTTTTTCCAAAGAAGCAGTTAAAACCGCTGTAGTAACATCAGTTAGCCACTGAACGCTATGGAGGCATCAAAAAGTGGCACCAGCTCAGTTAGCTATGAGAAAGTGCATCTTCTCTCTCTTCCCAACATACAGCATGTGTATGCATGGGAGTGCATCAAAGCAGAAGAGGCAAGGGTAAGGGTGCTCTGCTCCTACTGCTTAGCAAGCAGGATAAGAAAGGGACAAAATATCAGGAGCCAAAGAGAAATGAAACATTTTACATCTAAGCAGATTTTTAAAAATAAATATAACTGCTTGTTTTTGAATAATTGAGCTTAGAAAACCTTTATCACTTGCACCAGTGTGAAACTCTCCAAGCAGGACTTAGTTCCCCACTGTTAGGGCTCCTTGCGCTCAGTGTGAGCGGCTCCTTAGTCTCAGAGAGAGTGGTTTTCAGACTCTGTGGTTTTCAAAATGCTGCCTGGAAAGAGATGTGAACAGGAAGAATGCAGAGAAAGGAAGGTGTGTGCATGCAAATGTGCAATCATAAATCCAGCTCAGTGGGGTTGTGTATGCTCAATTAATAACAACATTTTATTTAAATAAAAAAATTGTGGCCACCCTGGTAGAGAGCAGATAGATTTTTTTTTTTTTTTTGCTGGTATTGCAGAGAGTGTCCCCTTAAATCAATGTTATTTTTATTCATTTTATTCATTTTCCTGCCCTTTGCTCTCAGCGAGTCTCATTGCCAGTGGAATATCTGAGAGTGAACGATGCAGCTTTCTTATTTCACTTTTTGACTTTGATATTTTCATGGGGGGTTCACTGGAATAAATGATGCTTGGAAATATACCGGTGTTCTCAAGGGATTCATCCATCTTTATTCAGAAAGATTTCTTGTATGCAGTGCTTGACAAACATATTCCACTAAATCATTACTTTGATCCCACCCACATTCCAATACCACTGTGCATACTTTGTCTGACTTTCTTTATGAATCACCCAATAAAACACATCCAGCTCAAGATATTATTGGCAACATTACAGTCTATGTACATTAAATCTCATTTTAAACAAAACCCTTTGAACTTGAAGTTTTACCAGTGCTCAAATCCAAGAAAAAGTCAAAGTGCAATAATGTAAAACTTCTTAATGTGCTGACGATAAAAATATACCCGATGCCCCTGAACAGTTCCCACAGTTAAGAAATATTACAGCTTACTCGTATACCACAACCGGACACCTGGTGGTTCAATCCTTGTATGACGGTTTTAAAAAAAAAAAAAGGTGATTCATACACCACATGTACAAATTTGATTTGGAAATGATTGAGATAATGAGCCAGGAGTAGCTTTAGGAGTGTAATTGCCCTTTGACATCTTCAGCAATTTAATTAAACAAAGGAACAGTTTTTGGACCAACAGTTCTTTTGATACTTTTGATACTCGGTATTACAAACAATCTTGCCCCATATATTGCTAGTTTTCATAACTTTTACTGTATCACCATCTTCCTCAGTGTCATGGTTTTATGATTTTCGGTTATTGGTATCCCACATCATAACATCATGTAGTGAATGTACCTGGTCCTCAGAAGAGAAGGACTACTACAGTCCCCACGGTACTTTGCTCCTCTGTTACCATTTTCCAGCCGGAGGAAAAAGATAAAAGCTCACAGTATAAAAACTTGCAGATCACGAGACCTTGTCCCTTTTTTCCGCCGTCTCTCGTCTTGGCAGCACCTCGCTCTCCGGCCGTGTTATCGTCGGTAGTAGAGTAAGGCCTACCTTGATTTTGGGACATTCTCTCTCTCTGTATTGGATTTATCAGCTTAAATTGTAATTATATTGTATTATAGTATATTGTTTTGCATTCCGATATTTTATTTAGTAAATTAGTTTGTTTCTCCTCAGATTGTTGCTGCTGTTCTTTGCTCTCAGGGCCATCTCCCTACCCTTTTCCCCTTTCCCCTTTTTCCCGGGACGTGGGCCCGTGGGTCCCCCGTCCCCTTCGTCACGGAATCGGGCCTAATGCCCATAAACCGTTGACACTCAGAGATTACACATGCTTTTTACATGTATTTGTATTTTCTGTGGTTTTGTGTGCATTTATTTCAGATACAACACCTCATGCTTTGGATTCCCTCCCACTTAAATAACTAAGAAGTTCTACTTAGAAACTGGCATATGTCAAGAGCCATTGTTCAGTTGTCCTCCTTATTTTGGGTAGCTTTTGGTGATTGCTTTCTGTTATACAGTCCTTGCTTATAGTGTGAAGATTCTACTCGTTTTATAATGCTGTAAATAGGACTCAAAACAAGTCCTTTTACGATATCCTCAGCCTCTGATTTTAGAGTCACAACAATTTGAATTATTTTTTCATTGAATTGATCTATGCTATGTTTTGCATATTTTTCACTGGTTTCCTAACATCATGCCTCTGTCTGTCCACATGTCTATCTTGGCACAGTGCTGCATGAATGGTAATTACATGGCTGATGACTGAGTTGGAAGATGTCTAGAATGAGTCTGTAACTGCCCTTAAAAGACAATACAAATACACACATCCAAAGACCAGCTCCTCCAAGGGTCTACAGAAATATGTGTAACTGACCCTGAAATTCAGTAAGCTTTCTACATGTGTTGAGGTTATCTAAACAAAGAGCTCTTAGGGTATAACCCCTTGACTTCTCCACCCCTAGCATTTTTTAGGATTGACAGATACTAGCAATTGCACAATCCGAGATAACAAGCCATGTCCCAGAGCAATTACTCTCCTAACATGCATCCCATTGGCACCTACCACCCTTTGGATCAGCAAAAGAAAGAGCCTAGCTGCTTGCATAGGCATGTACCCAATTCTCCCTGACTAAGTGGATTACACTCTTGTTGGCTGAACAGGGTGGCCAAGAAGACTTCCAGTTAGCTAGTATTCACACAGCTTGTGAAACTGTGTCACCATTGAATCTGACCTAAAAAAAAAAGGTCTTCAGACAGGTTGCCAGACTCTGCTCTTGCCAAGGTTTGGGTTTTGTTTCCATTCTACTTTGAAGAAATGCAATGTGAGGACAAGAAAACAGAGAGAAGGTTCAAAAACTGTTTACGAAAACAGAATTAAAAGTCCTGCACAAAAGAAGCTGGCTGAGAAGATTTCAGGATAGAGGAGCAAGAGGGCGGGCAAAGCCAGTGCTGCAGTGAGAAGAGAAAGGGAGGGACTGCTTGGAAGGGTGTGGAACTAATGTTGGAAAAGCAGGTTTGGTGACAGCTGTAGTTCGGGTCCATTTGTCTCTCTGAGATGTGTTCTGGGATCTGAATAAGTCACCTCTGATTCAGCAGAAGAGTGTGAGCCTGTTGTATGCACCAATATCTGGGCAGGCCTAGAGAGATGCAAATTTAAACTTGGTAGACCAGGAAATGAAGGAGCAAACAAATGCAAATATATTCATCTGAAAATCAGGTTGGGTAGTGCCAGGTAGGGACTGACTGGGTGGGGAAGGGAGACTGCGTGAGTTGAGGGAAGGCTGGAAAGCCCAGCTGTCTCAAAGGCAAGTCCAACAGGGATGCAGGGTCTGTCCTGACATACAGCTCAGAGCAGGGACATGTGTTATATTATACCTGTCATATATGTAATGGCATCAGAGAATGGAAAATAGCAAAGATCTTTTTATGGTTTGTTTGTTTTTTTTCCCTATTTTCCATCTCAGGAAACCTCTTGCTTCAGGAAAACTGCTTATTTCCTGATAAGCAGTACTAGGCAGGCCATTTTACTTCTTTTGAACTCTGTTTCTTTACCTGAGAGAGAAGAATAATGACATTTATTTCCTTTCAAAAGGATTTGGAATTTTAGAGTGAAAGGGGAAGATACCAATGTCCAACTACAACGGTATTCCAGCTGCACGTATGTGTGGTTGTTGGAATTTCTTGAAATAGCCAGCCTAAATTCAGCCTTTTTAAATTGAAAAAATAATCTAAAAAATTAAAAATCTCAACAGGCAACGAAGGAAAGGATTCAGAGTTTCTCATTGCCCAGTCTTGTTTCTTTACCGTATGCTGGTGAGTCACAGACTTCTGAGAACCAGGAAACAAGGAGCTAAGGCACATCAGTACACCTGAACTCTGCCCTGTTTGAGCAGTGATTCAGTCTTCCCACACCAAATGTAAGCGTGACACACGATTCCCGAAACAGAGTACCTCAGAGCTGCAGCACAGCTCCCTGCTGAAGGAAACTCGTGTGCGGGTGTGTGATATTGAATGAGGAACCCTGCGCATATGTGGTACTGCAACACAGAGACCCAACTCCCTGATGCAGCCCCTGATATGTTTTTTCTTTGTCCTCTTTCACAGTGAACTTGAGCACCAGTAGGATCAGATACAGACATAGACTTTCACTTGCCCGCCACAAAGACTACCCTCACGCAGTGTCTATAGCCAAAGGAGTTAGGGATACTGCCACTGGTAGTGGTCTGAACAGTAAAATATAAATGCTGGACTATCTCCTATATGCATGCTATTCCTTTGACCACATGCAGTACCACTGCCATCCTCCAAGATCACTTGAACTTGTCACTATTCTGGAATGACTGGAATGATATGAGATACCCACAAGGCAAACTTAACATCATGTTAACTGAGCTCTTTGTCAGCAAATTTTGGTGTTAATCCATTCATGGCTATCAAAGTAAAAAGCCTGCTAGGGCTGTCAAGTCCTGCATCTCAGCAGAGTTCTGAACAGGTGCAGCTTTTTACCCAGGAAATGGGTGAGGTTAAATAAAACTGAGTGGTGCACAGTCTAAAACCTTCATATCCATTAGGGATGTTTCAAAAAAAGCCCCACTCCAATAAAAAGCAACAGCAAAAGACCTCCAGTATTTTTATCAGAGATAGGAAAAAGAAAAAAAAACAAAAAACAGAAATAGGTCAGGAGAAGGGAAGGAGAACAGGAGGGAGAAGAAAGGAAAGGCTTTATGAAGAACATCCCTTCTTAGCAGAAATGTATCCATGAGATACATTTTCAAGTGCACATCAACAGTGTCCCAGGCGTCAGCCATCAGGTTTCCATGCTCATCCTTTCATATTTCAGGAACCCATGTGCTTATGCATGCATATGTACTTTAGCCTCTCTCCTTAATTGTGGGCCAGTTTTGGTTAAGCACTATACAACAAACAGAAAGATAGCCTTTAAAGTAAGGAGCGTATGCCTTAACGAGAAAGTGTCACATATGTGTGCAGACAGAATCCTGGGGGTGGGCAAGAAGCTATGAGTCAGTATTGCTCAAGAGGATAAGCAGTTGTATTATGCACCAGCAGTGTAACCCCAAAGCATTTTTGTAGGCTTTACAGGAAAATAGCTTTGCAGAGGAGTCTGGAGGAGGATGGTGAGATGGTTCTGCAGTATTTATGGTAAGCTCGTCCCACATGGGAAGGGGAGCTGGGAGAAATGCAGAGCTACTTAACATGTGGACAGTGAAAACTGGCACTATTGCTTGGTGACACGGTGACTTGCCTCTTCAGAACAAATATAGGAAATAGAGTATTTCATGTATGAGTGCTTGGGCTTGAGCTCCTCACACCTGGAGCAGTTCTGTCTGAAGAAATGGTTATCCAACTACAGAATCCCTTTTTGCAAATATATCTGGATGGATATTATGTATCTCATGTCTTAGCTGGTCATTTATGTAGGTCTTAAAGGATTTGTGCAGTACTTTATGTAAATGCCATAATACCTTGTTGATTACTGTGGGCCTTTGTGAGATACTCCATGCAGAAGCAGAACAGGTGTCTTCTGCCCCATGCAGATCATCTTGCCAGTGAGTCTTCCATCTGTTCCTTTGCACCCAGAGCTTTCACTTCCATTATTTACAATGTGTTTTTCCATGAGATGCAGTGTGAACATCTGCTTATTCATTTCTTAAATTTTGTACTTTCCAGTGCTTGCATGGGCACTCAGATTATGAGAACTCCAGCACAAAATCTGTTAGAACATTTTGGCAGGCGCTGTTCTGCTTGTTCTTTAACACGTCCCAGCTAATAAAACAAGCCTGTTATGAAAATTTTCATGTATAATTAGGTACCTTGTTTTCAAATGGCAGTTCACCACTCTGAAAGAACCAGCATGTCACACATTTCTGGGGTGCCTGCCTTGTTTGTCACCTGTGGTGGGCAATCTTACCATGGATACGAACTTTGGAACTGGCCCTCAAAGAGTGCCAGGGGATTTACAGGTCTCCTGAGGCCAAGAACTTTAGAAATATCTGGTTACTTATTCATTAAGTGGGTTTTTGCATTGCATGGTGGCTTGAAGCCAAATCACAAAAATTTTTCTCCATGTGCGTTTCCACTGTATGAGCCAAAGGTTTTGCCAGAGTATTTCTGTTTGCAGAGGAAGACACCTCTCCTGGTAACTGCCAGCAACAGTACCAGGACCATCTGCATCTGAGAAACAGATCGTTATTCTGGGGATAACTTGTAGCAAAAAAATTGCAATTCTCATACAATTATAACTTGTATTCCAAGGTTAAATCACTTTGATCCTTGTTATCTGTGCTTTAGATCCCACACACTCCTGCCCATAGAGAACATCACTAATCACTGCTTGAGAGGAACACACATGCATAGCGTGATCCAAAATTAATTTATATGAATTTATATTAAGTATGATCTTTTGTAATCATCATTTGCCTTGCTTTATTGCATAAATGGTACGCTGGCAATAACTAACGCTATTAATATATTCTTAAGTAGTTCTGATGCACTCCAAAGTATAAACCCAGTTGCAGTTTATGTATCTCATTCAGTTTACTTTCTCATTCTGATAGTAATAGGCATTTTGCTGCTCTCAGACCACTGCAACCTACAGCTAGCATGCATTAGTGACTCTTTGTAAAAAGATGGAAAGAGAAACCAAAGCTCTCGATTCTTTTGGTAAAACCAAGCACAGAACGTTTTAAGGCTACTGCTGTTGATTTCAAAGGAAGCAAAACTGGGCTTGGTCCGTGGTGAAGAATGTAAAGTAGAAAGAAACCATCCTGGAAATAACTCACAGTAAGAGATAAAGATTTGGTCTTAAATTATACTCTGGTTTTTTGGCTCTAGGTCTACTATTATTATACTCAGCATTGCTAGGTAATGGAGATGTCAAATGTTTCCACTGAATCTTCTCTTCAATTATGCCAGCAGAGAATAACATGGTTCATATAACGTAGTCATGGTGAATTTATTTGATTTACTCAGATTTTGAGGTTATCTATCTGAATAAAAGCAAGTGTCAGACTATCAGTACCCAGTAGACCCAGTGATTTCTCTAAAGATTGAATAGGTGTGAATGAGGGCACAGCTTATTCTAGAGGAATGTAAGGAAAGGGATGTATGCATTCTAAAAGATGGCACATTTTCAGCCTCAATGGAAAAGGAATGAGTGTAGAGGTTTATAACTTATCTGACTTACAAAATAAAAGGAAAACAGCAGCATGATGTTAAAAAGGAGCTTAGAAGACATGCTACCAAATATTAAGTTAAAAACTGAGCAACCAAAATGGCATCCTTTTTGGAAAAACTGGGCAAAAATAACTTTTTTTAAATTCTCCATGCAGTAACACCATCACTGATCATTACAGAGATAATGAGATGGTGGAACGCTGATAAGACTTCCTGAAAGCATCTGTATCCGTAACAGTCCTTTTCTTTATCAAGTTAATGCTCTGGGCATTAACTAATTAGAACATTGTTTCGTCCAACATTTTTCAGTTTCCTATCTACAGTGGAAAAATCTATCCAAATAGTTACAATTACTGACAACAAACATCATCACTAACTATAAGGCAAAGGCAGTGAGAAATGATGGATACCTTTATGCATACGTATGATTACATTTTTATAAAGTCAAAACAGAGAGCAGCCATGTAGAGAACCTTGGTATTTCTGAACCACGCGTAGAGAGCCTCTAGTATTTCTCAACTACATGTGCACAGCAGCCACAACCCACGAGGCCTCTCTCTGCATGCAGCTGACATGAGGAAGGTGCTCACTTGTGGCACATCAGTGCTTCAGCTACCTCTGGGGACTTCTTTCCATGCGACCTCACAAAGGCTGCAGCAGGGACTTCGATGGCAGGTGGCCTGTTCTCTCCAGAGAGCCTCAGAGCCCAAAGCAGGAACTTTGAATCGTAGAGTCATTTGAATTGGAAAGGACCCTTAAAGGCCATCTAGTTCAACTGCCCTGCAATGAACAGGGACATCTACAGCTAGGTCAGGTAGCTCAGAGCCCCGTCCAGCCTGACCTTGATTGTCTCCATGGATGGGGGCATCCATCACTGCTCTGGGCAACCTGTCCCTGTGCTTCACTGCCCTTATTGTAAAAAACTTTTTCCTTATATACAGTGTAAACGTCTCTTCTAGTTTGAAACCATTTCCCCTTGCCCTGTCACAACAGACCCCGCTAATGCCTATCCCCTTCTTTCTTATAACCCTCCTTTAGATACTGAATGGATGGCCTGGCTGCCTTGATTCCTCTGGAAGTGACCCAAAGTGAGGGGGCTGTGTGGCACAGCTGCCTCATGGGTAACCCACAGAGTTCTCAGTGTGGACATTCTTGACCTGACTACCTCATGGAAACCCCGTTCCTCGCTCCAGGGAATTCTATGAAGCCCAGCGTGAGGATTTTTGTGGTGCGACCACCTCACGCAGACTCTTCTCTCCAAGTGACCCCCAAGAGCCCAGAACAAGGCTCCCAGCCCCGCGTTCCCCCAACGGCCAGGGCACGGCGGGGGCTGCGCAGCCGGGAGGTCAGACCCGGAGAGACCCCGCCAGGTGAGCGGGCCGGGACGTGCGGCCGTGCCCTCGCGGTCCCCGGTCTCGCCGCCGGCGGGCAGGGCCGGGCGGCTCCGGTCGTGAGTCAGTGCGAGGGGCGGGGAGCGCGGCGCGGCCGCGCCGTGTGCGAGCGAGCGAGCGAGCGCGGCTCTGCCGGGCGGAGGCGGGGGCAGCGTGTCCGGCCCAGACCCCTCCTCCCGCCTTCCTCCGCCCGCCCGCTCCCTGCGCGCCTCTCCCGGGGACGCGGGAGACGCCGTCGCCGGGCCAGGGGCCTGGATCGCGCCGGGCCTGTCCCCTCCCTCCTCCGGCCCCGCCGCCCGCTCACCGCCCCGCCGCGGG